>NC_091828.1:84167500-84397500 GCF_038994185.2 Dermacentor albipictus
GACTTATTTGGAGACAAATAATAGTTAACTTTGAGTGTCATTAGCCCAAATCCCCGCGTCATTCGGAAAGCTGCATAGAATTACATTTTCTGTGATTGAATACGTAACATTTTGTGCCGTTAGAATGAATAATTTCGCACAATAACCTACCCGCTCGGTTTTCAGAAAAGCACATGACCAAGTAGACAGCAAATAACGAAAGTTATGACGATGATGTGTGTTGCAGTCCCATTCTAAACGTGGCGGCGACGAATAGTCACCTAGCGAATCAGATGTCGCATACGTGCATAGCTCTCTGGAATTTCACCTCCCTATCTTTGACGTTTTCTCTCATCGTTGGAACCTCTATCTCTTTGTATATCCACATAAAATAAGCCCCATTCGTTACAGTGCCATTGATCGGCAACTAGAAAATATTGCCGCAAAATAGTATGTGCAGCCCATTGTAGTGTAACTGTTTTGTACGCGTTCCGCCAAGGCTGTGGTCCATATGCACAGGCGACAGTGCTTTTGTTTTTGTCCCCCAACCAGCCTTTGAACACCGAACTATGAGCGTCACCAACAAAATATGCCCATACCCAGCTATCTCCCATACTATCTGCCACCAATGCTTTCACATGCGGAAAACAATGCGAACGCAGTCCCGATTTCTGGGTATTACTTTTGCCGTTACTCGTACATGCCATTACTAATACACTAAATGACAGACGGCAAAGACGGTAAAGCGATGATATTGATTAACAAACAGATTTTTGTTGATTTCTCCAAGATTCGTGACAGAGAAAGACTCCCGATTGTTAAAGCGATACAAATGGTGTATCGCTGATACCGATGCACAGTAGCCGTCGCTAATGCCAGGCGGAATATGAGGTTCTGAAGAGATCGCCGAAGCCATCAGCGTTCAGCTTGTTTCCAGCGCTGGTGGCGCCCTCTTGCTTCGAAAAATAATTCAGCCATCCTCCACCACCTTGAGCCAGACTCGGTGGCTGTGGACAGAAAAGTCATCGCCATCGTCGTTGTCACCCCCCCCCCCCCAAGCTTGGAAAATTGAGATTTTTTTCCCTGAGCTAAATAAACGACCCTTTTTTGATTGTCTCTTTGCGTCTCGTCTTATTGCGCTACACCTTACGTAGTTAAATTTTAGCCGATTGGTGCTGTCTAAAAGCAGCAGGTAAGTGAGATCCTACGCTGCAATACAGCCCTCTGTCCAAGGTAAGGGTCAGGAAACCGAAATAACCCATTTCACTCTCACAACGCGCGCCACATAGCTCAAACGCACGAACCCAATAAGTTCACAAAAACGTTAATGTAAGCGAGGAAAAAAAAAATATGTAGGAGTCTAAATATGTACCCGCTATATTGAATAGAAGCTTACGTTTGCACTGTGCAATAAGAACACTAGTATATAGGAAATAGAAAGAGAGAGAGAGAAAGAAACGCGAAGAAAAGACAGGGCAGGTAACGAGAGATTATCCCTGGTTGGCTACCCTGTACCGGGTAAGGGAGAAATAGATGCGATAGATGAGAGAAAAAGGATACGAAAAAAAAGGACCTCACCCCCCCTCCTCCGTCACACACACAGAAGATGCAATACAGAACTGTTCCTGTGGGCGCTGTGACGCAGTCTGCAAAGGCATTACATACTGTTACACAGTGTCAGCGTCCCACTAATACATTCTACATCACACAGTGTACAGTCACAATTTGTTATAAAGTCCGGTGTATCTGGGAAATATCACTGTTCAAATAGCCTTGACATCGCACACTGAAAGCGTAGAGTCCGCGAGTGTTTCCAACTCGAATAAAATTAGCTAGCTTGCTTTCTTCATGAAAATCCTGTAAGGATGTCAAAGCACACTTCTGTTTGCGGGGCATAATCATGGGCCAAGCAATCTTATTGTAAAAAAGTCAATACAGACTGTTATCGTCCATAGGTTACCGAAAAATTGGCTCCCTGTGTGGACCAACGCGGATGGATCGTAAAAGCGATTCATGCCGCAGGGTTGCCTGCGTCGTTGTTTGTTGTTTGCGGTTGTGGCTGTGTTCAAGACATAGTCGGCCTGCTGTGCGTAGTCGTAGTCGTAGCGCGGCTGCACGCGTCGCTGCTACGTGGCTTGCCTTGCTTGTGGCTTAAGAGAGCTGTTTTTCATGCTACCCGCTATGGACTGCCGCCGCTGCTGCTGATGATGAATTCTGGCTTGGCTCGCCTTCGTCCAGACGCAGGTACTACGTGCGCTACGCTTGGCTACGTTCGGGGCTTGTATTGGCTACAATACTGGGCTTGACCCGTAACCTTTTGTCCCTCGTCTAATGTGCTGCACGATGAAGACATCTAGACGCTTGCCGATGCATGCATGCGAAACAAGGAGATAACAAAGCGGGAGTGGACACGTACCGACAGGCTTGTAACTGGCATGAGGACCGGGTGCACGCAATAAAGCTTCGAAATGTCACGTTCTCAGTGTCTCAGTGGCTCATAGTACGGATAATGCCCGCTCCTGAATAACATTGGTTCCGGGCGTTTGCGGATGAAAGCATAAAGTTTAAAGGAATAAGTGTAGAATTGCATTAGGTGAGCCACTGTTGAAAGCATAAAACCTAGAGCTTGTGTTAAGAGCACGCATAATAGGCCTGCTTCTATGGGACTGTAAAAACCTGGCTTCCAGAAAGCAACACCAAGAACACGCATTTGATTAATTGATAGCGGCAGCTCACTGATATTGAATAACGTAAATTCGTGCAGCCCGAAGAAGACCATTAGGAACAGCTTAGTTCTGATTGATAAAACAGTTATATTCAGTAACTTAATACGAATCTCAGCCTGCAAGATTCTATAAGCAATGAATTTAGCTCAATGGGTATAGTAACTATTGTTTCAACACATTGTATGTCAAACGGCTGCAAGTTCGGCAAAAGGGGCGTTCCAGGAACATTGCAAGCACGCGGGAACTGAAGAGAAGTGAAAGTTTGCATGATTGCATGAGCCTTGTCACTTAGTTGAGCTTGTGATGAAACTTACTTGAGCTTGTTCTGGAACCCGCCAAGGACAGCGACATAATGCTATCATGTGCTGTCATGGCGGAATCGAACCGGCGTCATTTCCTTCGCGCCGTGCAGCTACCGCTCACAGACGCGCATGTTTCGCCTCCCCCTCCTCCTTTTCCCTCTGCCTTCCTCCCGCGTGTCGACAGAGGGCGTCCCAGGCGCGAGTCCTGCAGCTGGCGCCATCTGTGGTTCACCAAGTGGCGGCCATCTTCGCCATCCTGGAGCGCTACTCGTGGTACCAGTTCGCCGTCATCACCACTAATCTCGGAGGACACGAGGACTTCGTTCGCGCAGTCCGGGACCGGCAGTTGGAGAGCAGTACCCTCAGGGCAAAGTAAGGGCGTCGCATATCTTACAGGCATGCCAAAGCGAAAGGTATTTCAAGCTCTATTACAACGCTAACCTTCTACGATACCGTAAAAAAGCCGCTCTTACACCGAGGAGAGACTTAATTGGTAAGCAAGAAAAGGTGCATAAAAGAAAGCCACCTGGCTGCACCGCCTTGAAGACTCCACAGCAGTTCGCCTGACGTGAAGGTTTTTTGGTGTCGCTGCTCGGGCGTAGCTAATACTACGTCGGTAAGGGTAGACTACATTGTATTATAAAAGAATCCAAAGCTAAACTTGGGAGCTTCAAAAGCCTTTACTGAGTCATAGCGGCCAAAACACGAAAAAGAATAGCTCAAAATTTGTGACGTCGCACTGGCGTATAGGCTCCGGGGTTCTGGTGCGAAATTATAGGAGAAGTTAACGTTTGACCGTCATTTCCTGTTCTAAAACTGGACCTATTATCGAGAAAAGGGCGGAGTTATAATATTGAAAGAATATTTTAATACTATACATTTATTTTAGCATTTCGTTTCTGTGGCACTTTACAGGAGTACTTATATATATTTGCGAAGTTGTCGAAGCTCTACAAGAAGCTTCTCGTAATTTGTCATAAAGATGACATAAAGTACGAATGGCGTGAAACGGTTGTTGGACATTTTATTTGGTACTAAATATATTTTTATTTCGATACACAGGGGGTCGTCCGGGCACCATATATATTATCATGACGTAATTACATTTAGTAAAGCAACGAACGGGGCTAGTTGATGGACGTACATGTTTGTATTGCGCCTAGTGTTACACTAACGGAAGAACTAATTGACGAACATAAAAGGAAAAAAAAGAACGTGGACGTCCGTGGCGCAATACATACGTCCACGTTTAGTCCCTGTATGTTCGTACATTAGTTCTTCCGTTGGTGTAACACTAAGCACAATACAAACATGACCGTAATTACACACGGGCAAAATTCGTTGACGTTGTGTCGCAGTAATGCCAAGTATGATAGTATTGCTCAGCAAAAAATAAACTTTTTTGTGTCTCAGGCTCGCGTGCGGCAGCGGCAGTGATCGCAGTAACGGAGTGATCCAATTTTTTGTGACATCATGACGCATCCAGCTGCTGCTACCATAACCGATGCTGGTTCATAAAAACAAGTAATATAATAAATTATGGCTTTCTCAAGCTCTCCAGCACTGTTTTAAGACAACCTCCTCTTTGCTGACTTCACACGGGTTTGGCGTATCTGTGAATCTTGTAACCACTTAAAGAAAGCGACCTTTTGCGCCTCCCCCAGTGCGTCGTAGCTAGTCTCAAACGCATTAAAATGTTGTTCTCAACTGGACCAGGAGCGAGAACAAGGCGCAGATTAAGCAAAGTTATAGATACATGTAGAATTATCTCCAACGTAGTCGAACGTTGATCACAATGCACCACAGATTGCCCTGTATCCAGGATCGATTCACCTGGCTTCGTGGTCAAAGAAAGAAAGAAAGAAAGAAAGAAAGAAAGAAAGAAAGAAAGAAAGAAAGACAGAAAGAAAGAAAGAAAGAAAGAAAGAAAGAAAGAAAGAAAGAAAGAAAGAAAGAAAGAAAGAAAGAAAGAAATGGTCAACGAAGTGTCAACGTTAAAAAACAAGTCAACGTATTGCCCATGAAATACGATACGAATTAAGATACGAAGGGAGGGAATAATGAACATGAAAAAGAGACAAGAAGCAGAATAGAGAGATATACCCAACAATTGATCATCCGTTTATTTCTTCCCCCATGTATGTCTTTTCTATCGTCGACACTTTGTTTACCTCTACTATCATTTGTGTCTGGTTTAGATAGGTTGGGCCGTCATGTGAGTACTTGTTTGAACATCCCATTGGTACTGCTTTAAAGGCTTTAATTATATTCTGTGCACCAAGAGCTCCTACATACATGGATGGGAACGCAGAGATCGCTTTTCTAAGCAAGGAATTCCTCAAACCTTGCTAAGGTTGAAGTCTGGGAGTTTTCGTGTAGGATACTAGATGTGGCATTGCGCCAAACCTAACTAGACTTTTTGAACTTAAAGGCAAATGTCAAAATCTGCCGACGGTGGGTTGTAGATTCTTCATTTAGGTCATCAATTATTTAAGAATAAGTCTTAAAGAGAGGAAAAATGTGAATAAACTAAAGGATCAGTATGCTCCCTAACTCCGTAAGTCCGTAACTTATGTTATGAAGATAGACGCACAGTTCTGTGAGGTGCATCTCTTGAGACACGTAAATTGGCCGAAATTGAGGTATTGTACTCGCACCGAATTATATCGCCAATCTGTGAGTAGGACTACTGCAAAAAAAAAAAAAACTTTCAAAGCCATGTAACAAATTTAGGTAAGCTGCAAGCTTATAAATGTATAGCATTTGTGGACTTTAGGTGCTCTAAGAAATCCAATTTACAAAACAGCGAAGTATATTTTTGGGGCAGAGTTGTCGATTTGAAAACACTGCTATTCGAAAAGAAAGAAAGAAACAAAGGGCCAGACAATGAAATCTTCCTTACCTCAGTAAGGAAGCCTCCATTGCAGTGAGGCTACCTTATGTCACTCCGAAAGCTTCCTTACTGAGGCGCTCTCGGTGAAGGCTTCCCTTGGTACTTCCTCAGCATAAGGGGCCTAACAATGAAATCTTCCTTACCTCACTAAGGAAGCCTTCATTGCGCTGAGGCTACCTTATGTCACTCCGAAAGCTTCCTTACTGAGGGGCCCTCGGTGAAGGCTTCCTTGGTGCTTCCTCAGCATAAGGTAACTCCAAAGCTACCTTCATGCGTCCTTACGCCGCTCCTGGCCCTGAACGAGCGCTTCACCTCACTGCTTAACCACGTGGCATTCGCTTGCGCATGCGCACTGTCGCCCACCTGCGGAGAAGCGCGAGCACAGTACGTCTTGCCAGGCATGTTCGTTTCAGTCACGCGTGCGGCATGAAAGCATTGCTAGGCGTTGCTAGGCGTTGCAAGACGCCGGCGTGCCAGCGTTGCTGGAGCACTTCAAGTTTTGCACTGTAATGCGCAACTTTTTTTGAACTTTAGTAAACAAAACTAGAAAAAAGCGTCCATGCTTCTCTATATTAGCTCATCAACTTAAAGATTGTGCGACGATACAACCTTTTTTATTGAATAGTGGTGTTATGGTGTTCGCCTAAAGCTTTGAAGAGATAATCTCGAACCCAGGCATGGCGGCAACCGCTCCTTACGTGAGGACGGGTGAATGGAGCTTTCAGAGTATGCTTGCTTCCTCCATCGGTCCTTCGCTGTAAGGAGGCCTCACGTAAGGTTAGGAAGCGCTCGAAGGAAAGGAACGTTTCATTGTTTGGGCCACAGAAAGAAAGAAAACTGACCCACCTTCGGAAATTTCGAAAAAAAAAATTGAAGTGCTAAATCGAAATTTCTCTTGAAAGTGGCATCTAGATTTTTGTAATAAATTCCAGAAACCTCATTCAAATTGATTCTGCGCTCGTTTCTAACGAGAACATTTCCACGTTCTTTTTTTAAAATCTATTTAAGTAAAGAAAGCGTAGTTGGCCCGATGTAGACATATTTGCACACCGACAGCCTTCATTTAGGTAAAGCCCGTCCTGTTTTCCCGTTCCGCCACAATCCACGCGCAGATACTCGGTGCTGGAGATTCGCACCATTCGCGGCCTGACCCGCCAGGATTTCCGCCGCCAGCTGGAACCCATCGCGGCGGGCGAGGCCCGCGTGATCCTGCTCTTCGCCAGCAAGGACGACTCGCGCGAGCTGTTCGCCGCCGCCTCGCAGCTGGGGATGACCGGCAAGAACTACGTCTGGATCGTCACCCAGTCCGTCATCGGGGCCCACCCGGGAATCGCGCCGCCCGAGTACCCAGCAGGTCTGCTCGGTTAGTACGCGAACGAAGAGGCATATCTCAAGAGTATACTTCTGGCCGGTTGCGCAAGTTGGTGCGACGGTTGGGCAAGTTTTACAGCGCGCCAATAGACCAAGGAAAGGTATTCTGTAAGGGTACATCTAGTGGACACGTTCGTTTCGTCCGCTGTTGAAGTTCTGATTGGCTAAGCTGGTCTGCGCGTCCCTAGCCGCGAGGCACCACAGCCAATAAGCACCTCAGCAGCAGACGACACGGCCTCTAGATGGCCTATTACAAAATACCTCCCGAGGACGAAAAATGCTTAGCCACTGGACAGCGCTGGTGCGGTATGCTAAGCAGTATTTTTATCCTCGTGTGTTCGCACCGTGTAGAACTTGCGGCATCTCGAAATGCAAAACTCAAATTGTTGTACAACTTCTGTTGACTTCTTGATACCTTCGGTAGCGTATCTGTTGACCTCTACGCGAGTATCATCATACATGACTGTTGATAAGAAACGCACCAGGTAGTGCGGAAATATGATAAACATGGTACGTCGAGAACTCCTGCCAAGTATTGGTTCACTGGAACTTGCCTGTTGACGTTCTTAAATCTCATATTTATTAATTTATTTAAATGACCTGCAGTGCCAGATGAGATGCATCAAGACATGTTGATGCGACAGAGAATATACAAGGAGAATATGTGCGCATATATAGACGGATGAAATAGCAGTGGGAAGGCATGATAAACACGCAGCAAAACCGGTAACTAAGTTGAGATGATGCAACACTTATCAAATATTGAAAAAAAGAAGCAGTAGTTACTTAAACGCTTATTCTGACTGGCTTACGGCGTTGCAGAGGTACCATCTTCCATCAAAAAAATAAATGGAAGCTGCTTAAAAATTGTTTCCTTATTGATTTCGATACTGAATATACCATCGTTCCCAGCCTAACTATAGTTAACTGAATCGTCAGACCGTCATCCGTGATCCGTTTACGAGCGAAAGTTATAATCTAATTGAATCGAGCACCAGTGGTCGGCAGCGTAGATTTAATTAGATCGTTTTTCGAAGCGAAGCTTTCTTTTATTTTATCGCCGGACGTTTTGCAGACGCGCAAAAGCATCGCAAGAAGTAAAGAACAAAACATTCAGCCTAACACGCTAGATTGACTGCTGGTCTGAAGCAGGCCCTAAATTTATCCCTATGCCCTTGATATGGGCAGCGATTATAGCTTTCACATCGCTTTAGAACGTGTTGTCTCACTCATCATCATTTCACTGTAGGCCACCTAGCCCCTTCTAAAAGAAAAGATAGATAAAAGAAAGAAAGGGAATGAGGGAGTGGGGAAGGTTCGACGATGCATTCGGACAGCAGGAAGCTGGATCTGCGGATGCGGCTATCGGTCTTCCTATGACATCATCATCATCATCATCATCATCATCATCAGCCTGGTTACGCCCACTGCAGGGCAAAGGCCTCTCCCATATTTCTCCAACAACCCCCGTCATGTACTAATTGTGGCCATCCCGTCCCTGCAAATTTCTTAATCTCATCCGCCCACCTAACTTTCTGCCGTCCCCTGCTACGCTTCCCTTCCCTTGGAATCCAGTCCGTAACCCTTAATGACCATCGGTTATCTTCCCTCCTCATTATATGTCCTGCCCATGCCCATTTCTTTTTCTTGATTTCAACTAAGATGTCATTAACTCGCGTTTGTTCCCTCACCCAGTCTGCTCTTTTCGTATCACTTAACGTTACACCTATCATTCTTCTTTCCATAGCTCGTTGCGTCGTCCTCAATTTGAGTAGAACCCTTTTCCTAAGCCTCCAGGTTTCTGCCCCGAAAGTGAGTACTGGTAAGACACAGCTATTATACACTTTTCTCTTGAGGGATAATGGCAACCTGCTGTTCATGATCTGAGAATGCCTGCCCAATGCACCCCAGCCCATTCTTATTCTTCTGATTATTTCCGTCTCATGATCTGGATCCGCAGTCACTACCTGCCCTATGTAGATGTATTCCCTTACGACTTCCAGTGCTTCGCTGCCTATTGTAAACTGCTGTTTTCTTCCGAGACTGTTAAACATTACTTTAGTTTTCTGCAGATTAATTTTTAGACCCACTCTTCTGCTTTGCCTCTCCAGGTCAGTGAGCATGCATTGCAGTTGGTCCCCTGAGTTACTAAGCAAGGCAATATCATCAGCGAATCGCAAGTTACTAAGGTATTCTCCATTAACTTTTATCCCCGTTTCTTCCCAATCCAGGTCTCTGAATACCTCCTGTAAACACGCTGTGAAAAGCATTGGAGAGATCGTATCTCCCTGCCTGACGCCTTTCTTTATTGGGATTTTGTTGCTTTCTTTATGGAGGACTACGGTGGCTGTGGAGCCGCTATAGATATTTTTCAGTATTTTTACATATGGCTCGTCTACACCCTGATTCCGTAATGCCTCCATGACTGCTGATGTTTCGACAGAATCAAATGCTTTCTCGTAATCAATGAAAGCTATATATAAGGCTTGGTTATATTCCGCACATTTCTCTATCACCTGATTAATAGTGTGAATATGATCTATTGTTGAGTAGCCTTTACGGAATCCTGCCTGGTCCTTTGCTTGACAGAAGTCTAAGGTGTTCCTGATTCTATTTGCGATTACCTTAGTAAATAGTTTGTAGGCAACGGACAATAAGCTGATCGGTCTATAATTTTTCAAGTCTTTGGCGTCCCCTTTCTTATGGATTAGGATTATGTTAGCGTTTTTCCAAGATTCCGGTACGCTCGACGTTATGAGGCATTGCGTATACAGGGTGGCCAGTTTCTCTAGAACAATCTGCCCACCATCTTTCAATAAATCTGCTGTTACCTGATCCTCCCCAGCTGCCTTCCCCCTTTGCATATCTCCCAAGGCTTTCTTTACTTCTTCCGGCGTTACCTGTGGGATTTCGAATTCCTGTAGACTATTTTCTCTTCCATTATCGTCGTGGGTGGCACTGGTACTGTATAAATCTCTATAGAACTCCTCAGCCACTTGTACTATCTCATCCATATTAGTAATGATATTGCCGGCTTTGTCTCTTAACGCATACATCTGATTCTTGCCAATTCCTAGTTTCTTCTTCACTGTTTTTAGGCTTCCTCCGTTCCTGAGAGCATGTTCAATTCTATCCATATTATACTTTCTTATGTCAGCTGTCTTACGCTTGTTGATTAACATCGAAAGTTCTGCCAGTTCTATTCTAGCTGTAGGGTTAGAGGCTTTGATACATTGGCGTTTCTTGATCAGATCTTTCGTCTCCTGCGATAGTTTACTGGTATCCTGCCTAACGGAGTTACCACCGACTTCCATTGCACACTCCTTAATGATGTCCACAAGATTTTCGTTCATTGCTTCAACACTAAGGTCCTCTTCCTTAGTTAAAGCCGAATACCTGTTCTGAAGCTTGATCTGGAATTCCTATTACATCACACTATCATTTTGTGATGACAGTGAAGAAGCAAGCACCACCGAAAAAAAAAGAACCCTCATGAAGAGTCTAGCTTCCTATTCGGGCAAACTTGTGGCCGGAGAGCTAAGCGAAACTTGCACTACTACGACGGTGGGGAGGGCAGTCGTCTTTTGCCCAATATATATATATATATATATATATATATATATATATATATATATATATATATATATATATATATATATATATATATATATAAGCATCCGAGCACAGGAGCCAACTCCGTCAGGTATTCACACATGTATCTCTGCACATAGCGTTGGTATTTTAACAAGGAACGCACGACCGCATGCCCGAAGCACAGCTGAAGGTATAGTGCGCGGAGCCGGCCAGTGATCACCACAAGATGAATTGGGCAGCGATTAATGCTTTCTCTTCGCTTTAGGACGTGCCGTCTCACTCATCACAACTTCACTGCACAGAGTTCGCCCGTTTGGCCAGTCATTATCAGCGGCAAGCGCGTACATCGGGTTGGCCAGCAGGCAGCGAGTATGTTTGCACTACTGCAACCACTTGGCTTCGACATTTTTCATTTTATTTCTTTCGCTTTAAAAAAACACAGAAACACAGAAGTAAAATATTGAAAACACAATAACGAAATTGTCGTAGTGAGGCGATCATCCTTGCAGCCTGTAGCCAAACCTGATGTACTCGCGTGTCTCTGATATTGACTGGAGCGGCGCCAGCTGTTACGTTATGCTTCGGAGCATGGCACTTGCACTTTATTTTACGTTACTGAGCTCTGTACGTTCTAAGGTAATCCTTGGTGGTCACGTACATCTGACAATGCGCAAATAGAAAAAGGAAGAATTACATTCTGTGGTTTTACGTGCCAAAAGTACGAACTGATTATGAGACACGCATTAGGCTTAGTTCGGATTAATTTTGACCATCTTGGGTTCTGCAACTATGACTGCACAGTACACGGGCGTTTATTGCACATCGCCCCCCATCGAAATGTAGCCGCCAAGTTCGGGATTCGCTCCCGCGACCTCGTGCTTAGCAGCGCATGCGCCAAAGCCACGAATCCACCACGGCGGGTGTTTCGTGCTTTTAGGGTGCAACTCCGTTGAAACTGATCAAGAAGTTCGTCCTGCAAGATGTATCACTCCGCGCGTTTCGTCTATGCTGGGTTCCGGACCAGCAGTGTTTGCTTGTGCGAACCCTGCGAGTATACGCTTGAGGCGGCCATGATGAGCTGGGAAAAAAAAGAAAGAACAATCGAAAAGAAAGGAGACTCATTGAAAAGGAAATTGATCGATAACAACGAAGTAACCGTATAACCGTAGCAACCGTATAAACGCAAGGTTTGTTCTTTCGTAAGGATAAATTTTTGTACTTATTACTCAATCTAAAAAGTGATTTTACCTATCTGCGGGAAAGACCAGCGAGTGATTTGCTGGGGCACAGGCAGCGGCTGCATATAAAAAAAAAGTCTCTCTAGCCTCCACAGCGTTGCGCCGGATGCATGAAACATAGTATGAGTATTCGGGCCACATTTACACCAATGCCACACGAACTGCATGGGGTGGCGGAAAGGAAATGTGCACATATTAGGTGACCCTCAAGCGACGCCTTTCATTCCATGAGCGAAGTACAACGCTACCCATTCGCACTCGCAATCTCATTAAACAAGTTTCGTTTGCTGCAAGAATAGGCAACAACACTCAAGAAATACCGTAATCGTGTCTTGCGCTGACTGATAGCTTAAAAACACTTACAACCCCGGGAAGAATGGTAATAGGAGAAATAAGTTTTGCAGAAACCATCGACGATGATGTTTAATGTAAGCGAATAGCCAAATGCTTCAAGAAAGCGATTCAGTTTTTAAAGGAAATGTTGCGCTTGATGCTGTTTACTGTTACAGCGAGGATGGTTAGGTAGCGTTTGTTGTTTCTTCGCGCAATTCCGCAGAAAAGAGAGCTGTTAAGCAGAGTATCTGCAGTATTAGTATAGGTCGATAGCACGTACAATCGTGAGCAAAAGTAGCGGAGCCCCTGCGTGTGCGTGTCGAAAAGCTTGCCAGCACCACCTGGCGCCACGCCACTCGAGCTGGCGTGACGTCAATTCCAGCTCAAGGTGCATGGGCGTTCCCGTATTATTCGTTGAGATGCCATTCCCACATGCGTATGGCGTCACAATCGACGTCTCACGATCTTGAGCCAGGTAGCGCTTGCATGCCAGGAAAGCATACCAGGTACCCGCCGTGGTTGCTCAGTGGCTATGGTGTTGGGCTGCTGAGCACAAGGTCGCGGGATCAAATCCCGGCCAGGGTGGCCGCATTTCGATGGGGGCGAAATGCGAAAACACCCATGTACTTATATTTAGGTGCACGGTAAAGAACCCCAGGTGGCCGAAATATCCGGAGTCCTCCATTACGGCATGCCTAATAATCAGAAAGTGGTTCGGGTACGTAAAACCCCATAATTTATAAAGCATACCAGATGGCACTGGCATGCTTTTCGGCACACACTGGCAGGTGTCTGTTACTTTTGCTCATAAATGTACAGTTAACCGCAATAATTTACGAGACGGAGGATCTGCCAAAAAGCTGAATTCTCGCGAAGCGTCGTCACACGGCCTCGAATTAAATGTTCCAGCATGTAGTGGCCTTCGCCACCTACACAGTGATCCATTAAATACGAAGTGTCATGGCTGAACAGTACAGGAATCGGCATTTGAAGGGGAAACCGCATCCCGCAAACTTTTGCGGTTGACTGTACGTCTCAGAGCCATATTTCATGTGGCAACGAAAGCGACCCGGTTGCTCGAGTGTCCTCAACTTTATTTGTCGGTGACCTTGTTCCGGCATTCAAATTGCCGAAAGTCCGACCGCCAACCACTAACCGCGATAACGGTTTGAAGAGCCAGCGAAAGATGCTCCCGTTAATAAGAAAGCAGCGAGCACGCAAGATTATCTCTACAGCGCGCGCCAATTGAAGTGCACGAAAGCGCCATTTTTTTACAACTCTCTTTCTGGTGATTTGATGACAATAGTGTAGGAAAATGCGAATGGCTGAAGGGTTCGTCGAAGAACACCGTAGTCAGCGAAGGCACTAAGCCTATACTCGCGGGCAACCTTGCGTGGCAATGAACGGAAAGCTACGGACGCGTGGTTGCTGCACATGTGTTACAGCGCCATGTAGTCCGCCAGCGTTTCAGTGCTTTTGGTTGCTAGGAACGGACGCTGAATCGACGCAGCTCCATGCGCGACGGTTTCGCGTTTGCCCAGACGCGCGAGGGAAATGTCGCAAAATAAATAAACTGTTACATTCAGGGGTGCGTTTTATCTTATTTAACTGCTGCTCATAAGGTTGCTAAGTTTTCTCTTTCCCAGCTAAAGTTGACGTGGATGAAAGCACGGGATTCTTTTCAGATGCGCTCTCACTTGTGCACGCTTTGCCTCTGTAGCTTTCCCTTCATTGCCACAGAGTTGTCCGCGAGTATAGAAGTAATGTGAGAGCGGGCCTCGAGGGACGAGAGTTGTGGTTAGTGTAAACGCGGGAGATGGTCAACGCTGCCAAAGAAATGGCGCCTGTACGTCAGGAGGTTGCATAACCGGGAACTACAGTTTGGTGAAATCTAACATTGTCTTGCTTCTGCTTTAATAGGCTGCAAATGAAAACCGTGACTTTGTGCAGATGGCTTGGTAATACGCTCTTGAAAAACCGCGCTATCATTACTCTGGCGCTACAAAGTTAATTAGTACTAATATGAGTGCTTAACGACAATTCCTTGAATTTTGTGGCTGGACAGCACTGCGGTATGTCAGTGTGTTGTAGTAAATTTCGATGTCTCTTTTCATTTCCTGTCTGGGCTGTTCTGGTGCGGAGGATGTTCTCTGTGGTTCCTTCGGCTTTTCAACTTGGCTAACCTACAATGCAATGCAATGTTTCTTTGTAGTAAACAATTAACTCAACCGAAGAAGAGACCTTATAGGAATTCGTGACCCCACGAAAAGTTAGCGCAGTAACTTGAAGAGCGGTATCACCACTGGTATTTTGTTTTTGCAGTTTTTATTACGTAACATGCCTCCGTTAATGGTAACATTAAACAAAAAGAACAATTACAGAATACGAATCTACATGTCGAAACGGTGATATGATTATGAGGCATGCAGTGGTGGTGTACTCCGGATCAATTCGGGCCACTTGGATTGCTTTAACGTACACCCAATGCATGCATGGTTATCGAGCGTTTTTACGCTCCTTCCCCATCGGGATGCTGCCACACTGCCAAATAATTTACGCCTTTAAAAGCGGAAAAAGGTGTGAATCGGTCTAACTGTAGATGTAATTCCTTCTGATTGCCAGGAAATGCACTTTTCCTGACGTCAGAGGGCCATGCAGGGCGACACCGTTATTTGAACCCGAACAAGTTAGTTCCTATTTTAAAGCATGAGTACTGTTGATACACCACCGAGAAAAGAGAGAGGCATTACCAGATGAACGATCACCTGTCAGCGAACTTTGCAGTTCTTTAAGGATCGCGTTAACCGGAACAGTGCTAAAAGAGGGAGCGAATGAATAGCAGTGCCACCAAGAGCCATAATACAGCGAGGAGCCACAGAGCGCCCAGTTCACGCGCCGATTGCGCCTCTCTTTTCCAGTCCTTTAGCATTGTTTTCTGCACTACACAGTAGGGACATGAAGGCACCACACGAACACCCCACCCCCCGCGCCCCACAGACACACGCACACATACTTCTTATGACGCAGGACATGAACGGAATCAATAAAATTCAAACAGCTCTAGACGACAGGACCAGAAAGAGGAGGAGGCAAACACGGCGCTGATGTCTTATTTTGACACATAAAAGAAGCCCATGTACAAGAAATGAACTGCAGAAGGGCAGCGGATTGGGCAGTGGGTGTTCCATGGTAACAATAAAATTCAAACAGCGTCGTGTTTGTCTCCTCCTCTTTCTGTTCCTGTCGTCTAGCGCTATTTGAATTTTATTGTTACTATGGAACACCAACTCGCCCAATCCGCTGCCCTTCTGATGAACGGAATCTCCGGATCTGTGGAGAACTGATGACGCCTCTCTCCCTCTCTGTTTGCTTGCGCAGGCATTCACTACAACACTTCGTTAGCCAAGCTGCACGACGAGATAGAACGCGCCGTGCTCGTTCTGGGACACGGCCTCGAGCTGTTCGTGAACGAGCCGGCCAACGCCAACGTGACGCTCGCTCCGGGCCTACGCTGCTACGAAGCCGGAAGAGCCCACTGGGCGCAGGGGGACAACTTCTTCCGGTCAGTGAACGATGCTCGCGCTCCGCGCTTCGTCTGCCAGACTAAGGACGCGAACGTGCAGGGACGCCTGGATAAGCGAGAGCCAGGCACGTCCAAAGTATTGCGATTTTATTATTCAAAAGGATAGGCAGTTGGGCGAGTTGGTACGGTAACATGAATTTGGCTTCTAAAGCGAAGTTAAACACGGACACAGAAAGGAGCAGACAGGACGAGCGCTAACTATGAATTATTCATTGTCGTCAGAAAGTGGGGGGGGGGGGCAGTATGACAAATGACCGCACCACATGGTCTGGCTATCCCTTCTAGTCCGCTTAGTTTGACTTTTTTAATTGATAGCATAGTAATATATTTGAACATTTGAACCGAGAAGTCTGAAAATTGATTGCGTTGAAGGCTTCCTCCGAAAGCATGCTTCTCTTCGGTGTGCCCGTAAGAAGACATGTAAGTGTCGATCATGCTTGCATGTTTGATTTTGATTTCCCATTATCTTTGAGTGACTAGGGAGCATTTTTGAACATGTTCCTTTCGAAGGAACCTCGGCTGATTCCTTTCAGACTTTGATCTGGTTGGAAGCGAGATAGCTTAGGTTAGTTGGCAATTATATTATCCTACTACGGTAACAGCAAGACACAGCAGAAAGAAACAAACGACAAGGGCTGTAAGCATTTGTCCTCTACCAGCGTCAAGGTATGCATGCGTGTTTAAGAAATGATTTCTGTACACGGGTGTAGCCTTTCGCCAAAATTTTTTATCCACTGTATGCTTGATTCAATTTGACATCCGACCATGTGCTAGGGTTTCTGTAGGTTTTGCTTGCTCGCTTGGTAACTCTGTAGTTGGACGGTAGAACTGTTCAGAGAAATTTGAAGTGTCGACCGCTCTAGGGAAGCCTTTCAACAGGGACAGGAGAGACGTCATTTCTGATTTAGATTGAGACTTTTAGAAAGGAATATGCATAAATATTTGCAGCGTCTCTTATCTGTACATTACTTATTACCATTAAATTTTATATAACAAAATGAAGAATGGCGTACGTGTTGCAGTTACCTCCGTAACGTGTCCATCGAAACCAAGGGCAGTCCCAACATCGAGTTCCTTCCCGATGGCACGCTCAAATACGTCGAGTTGGACATCCTCAACCTTAACAAGGAAGGATACTGGGACAGAGTGAGTACTGCTTCAGTTGATCCGAACAATGTAAAGTGTCTGTGTAGGCAGGCACTGAGTGTGCTCAAATAGTTCCCATGAACTAAAGCGGTGGTATTGGCTAGTTGATTGTGGTGTGCTCAATTGAGGAAATAAACGGAACTAACTAAGACTTTACATAAAACATACGCTGCCTCCAATTCCACCCGTCGTCCTAATGACACAAGGGTCTGTATCTGAGCCATCTAGACCGTGTCCTTTCTTATGCTGTCGTTTTCATAAAATTAATTTCAATGAGCACAATTAAAGTTGTACCAGAACAACTTAAATCCATGTAGCATTCAATATGATTGCCTTGTTACATGAATAGGACCTTTATAGTGCCCCTAAACCGCTTTTCAAATTGCGAAAAAGAAAAAACGACAACAATAGCGTGCTCAGCAGAGTCATCCATGCATGTGACGTTACCAGGGCAAGAACTGCGAATTGGTCCATACACAAGAAACAACAGTTCCGATTGTTCTGGTAACACGGCTTTGTCATGCAAATACGCGTCCACTCGTCTTCGTAGTCTCGCTTGCCTGCCGTATGTGACTACCTTATTTCACCTCGATGTGTGGGACTGCAATAGTGGGTAGCCGATAAGCACGGAGTGGTGGCAACAGAAAGCTGGTGGTGTTCTGAAACTAGTAAATAGCCCCAACGTGACTTTCAGCATGGACGCATTGTTCACGTCTCTATTAGAGAAGTACCCGGCTTGGAGGAGAGAGAGAGAGTGAGGTTCATGATTGGGGGGTTGAAAGGTGGGGCTAAGTGCAGCACGGTAATTGTCTCTCAACAGAGGACACATCCGCACTGCACAACGGGGAAGGGAGAGACAGGTGGGGTGGCTGTAGCAGCGACAAGAGAGGAGAGATCGCCAGTGGGGATAGTAGCGAAGGGGAGAGAGAAATGGCTCACTCGCGGCGGTACGCACACATTAGTTTAGGGAGGCCCTTATAGCCGTGCGGAGTCGATCACAAGCGCTCCAAAACTTCAACCACATTGCGCGTAATTCGTACGCCTGTGAGAACTTCGGATCTATTACAATGCATGTCGGGAGTAAAATGCGCGCATTGTTAAAGATGTAGTTAATCACATGCGTCGGGCAATGTTCAATAGGGTATAAGACAGAATTGCGATCGGCAGGGTCTTTGTTGCGCGGTTCATTGTTCTGAGGTCTAAGCGAGTTTCCAACGTCTACAGATCGGAGGCTGGACGCAAAAGGGCATCGATATCAAGGACATCGTCTGGCCCGGAGAAGAACTGGTTCCGCCAAAAGGAGTCCCGGAGAAATTCAATCTAAAGGTACGTCTCGTTTCGCAACCTCTTCGAGAATATGGCGGACGAAGATGGTGAGTGGGAAAGCTCTAACGGACTCGTTTCATGAGGCGATGCTTTGCGACATAGCCACAAATAAGTTGACATGAGGTGCAAGGCACCCTGAACAAGCTGTCACTGAAAAAATATAATTGGTTCAGGAACTGAAACTCTGCGTCAGAATTCTTCTGCTCATCATGCCCTGAACAGTTTGAGTTTCTTCGTTATGAATGAGGTCTAGTTTAGAAATTACATAAGCACGAAAAGCTAGAGACATCTTGTCATCACCGCTGTGGTTTCTTTATTTGGTTTCTTTATTTCTTTTATTATTGGCGCGTCCTTGGTCAATCCCTAGCTTTCCCTTTTGGTCTCTTGCTCCCTTATTTGCTCAAGCTTTTATTCCGAGAGGGATTTAGGAATCAGATGCTATTATTAACTTAGCTATTCTCTCACCGATCTCCTTTTGCGTGTCACGCCACATTTGTGAAATCGTAGGGTTAGCCCGATGTCCTTGTCACTTTTTTTTCGATTAAGCTTGAGTTGATGGCGGATTGAGCTCTGCAGCACGTCAGTTTCAAGGACGCTTTAAATGTGTACTCACCTGACGTTTCTGACTCTTCATTTTCAGTTTCAGTTTCAGTTTTCTTTTTTCAGTTTACTATATCATATTTCTTGCGCACCAGTCCTGGCTTTACTTCCCCTGAGGCGTATGTGTCCTCACGCCAAGACGCAGAAAGCGGGGATGTGAAAGAGCACACCATCGTGAGATTTTACAGTAGAAACAGACACGGGGATCTTCTACCAGCATGGCTTTACATTGCGAGATGCATGCTGGCTACATCAAAGCTGCACTACGTACTCGAATATATATATATATATATATATATATATAGCTCAGCAGTCTGCGAGGCTCCTAGTCATAGCAGAGAACTGAATCGAGTGACTAAAGGTCTTTCTCTTTTTGCTCCCACGTAATCACCTTCCACGTCCTGACGTCACGCTCGAGAAGTTCACCTTTTGTGAAATAAAACGGAAGCTGTTCGCACACAAGCTCAGAGAAAGTTATTCAGGGCGCCGTTGGGTTTGCCATTATTCGCACCATGCAACCAAAATTGTAACGGATCCCTACGATATTACACGTTACCGTATAGATAATTTTTCTAGGATGTGGGTTTCCAGCACGTTTCTTTAAAGGAAAAAAAGGGGAAAAGCAAGCTGAAAATGTCATCACATAAAATAAATTTCTGATAAATGAACCATGCTTTGTGTTTCAATATAGCTTAGAAGTTTATGCCCTGATTGATTGAATGAGGTACTGTTAGAGTCAGCTCAGCTTGGGTCTATCATAGAAGTAGAGAACTTGTACTAAAATAGAACTACATGCGGAAGAAATTTAAGTTCCCACGCTGCACATATGAACATAGAAAATGTAATGATGTGCTATAAATTACGTCAGTAAAATATTAAGAATGAGAATTGCTTTGCACCCCTAATAATAATATGCCTATTATTAATGTGTTATAATCACGCACATCGATGAATGTGCTCATCAATGTCATGCATGCAGCATTTGCAGCATATAACTGCAACATAATGCAAACAAATGTAGCTCGGTCAATCTGTTATAGTCGGGGCAGTATTAAATTTGCTAGTGGTCCCCGTAAGTTGAGGCAGAGAGCACGTCCTCGGCACAACGCTGACGTCACAGGTGACGTTCATGGAGGAGCGGCCTTTCCTGAACATCGGCCAGCCGGACAACGAGACGGGCGAATGCGAGAGCGGCCGAGCCGTCAAGTGCCGTGTCGTGCCAGAGGCGATGCTACAAGGGTGAGATGACTTTATACTTTACATCGAAGCTGTTAAGGGGAGTTTCACCGCGGCCTACGAGATCGGGCGGCATGTACGTCCTTTAGCAGGCGCCACCAGATCTCCGAGGCTAAGGTTTCACGATAGAGTTTCTTACAAAAGATTACTAGATGAGGAACTCTGGCACTAGTGTCAAAAGAGCTGAAAACACGATGGTCCAGCCAGCATGGGAATGATGGGCCGTACCTAGATTTGCCTTAAACTCAGTCCCTTATGTCTTGAGGTGACTTAAGGACTTGCAAATTGATGGTTCTCATAAAAATACTGCGTTTATCAATGCAACAGCTCTCGATCATGAAGCACGCGTGCGGTGACTATTTGTCACGCTTTACTTCACAGACTACGAGTGCTCAGCAATTTAGGAAGAGTAAGCGCGAGAAATAACGTCGCGAGAGAATGTGAAGCCACAAGCATGAAGATGAGAGAAATGCACGTAATGATATCCATCATTACCATCGTAGCGGAACGTTCGCAGCGCCAGAATTCTCTGTAGCAATTTTCCCTAGGGAACTCTGTGGAGTTGCACAGCGGGTTTTCCTGTGACGCTGCTGAAAGTCCACCGTGGCGAGAGGCGGAGCAGCCAGATACCGAATGTCAATCAAAGAACAAGCAGCAACGCAGCCTGCGTCCAAGGTGTCGGTGAGAATGCGCGTCAGGACATGAGCGTCGCTGATGAGCTACAGCTAATCCTAGAATATTTTCACTGTATAAAAATCTAGCCAGCAGCATTAGGTGGCCGTCAGAAGGCGCAGCCAGACGCCGGCGTCAGTACAGCGGCCGTGCGGCGCACAGGAACATGCGTCGGATATACCTCAAGGTGTGAAGCTGTGGAGCTCGCACGTAATTAAGCGTTTGAATGGGCACGGGTATACAGAAGGAATTGGACCAGATGTAGCGTGGCGTTTGCACAAAGGTTTAGGTTGATCCTGGGCAGTGGCAAGACAGACAGCTAGGACTTGCGATAGGTCTGAGAGCCAGCATCGGTCTCTCTTTGATGCCCGAGTTGGTTGGATTGTCATGCATCTGCTAATTTACGGAAGTATTTTTGTTAGTAGAGCCAACGTACGCAATGTTTATAGCAAGACCCGGGGTGGTTTCATATTTACAAAAAAAAACCAATAAAAAACAGAACATTGCTGTAGAAAACGAAGGACCGTCTTAGCGCCAAGTCTATGCAGAGAATGAAATACCCGCAGGAACTCCTCTGGAAGTTGTCTAAGTATGCGTGAGTGTAGTGCCAGTTGCTCATATCCATGTCGCCCTTTCATCCTTCGCGCGCGCCAGATTTAACCACGACCGTTGGCTTCATTCGCGTGCTTTCACCCGCACGTACAGCATACGATGCGCGACGACGGTGTTATCGCCCTAGGACTCTATACGCGACATCACGGTGATGGTGACGGCAAAAATGCGCCTGGAATGCCCTTATAATTGCTATCGCAATAAAAATTGAAGACGCGGGCATGCAATCTCGCACTTAATAAAACGGCGACTTAGAGGGTAATGAGACGTCAACACGTCACACAACGATGTGTTCTTGATAGAACCTCGAAAAATAAAGCAGCAGTAGGGAATTCTTTTTTTTTTAAATCCCCGATCCGAGGGGTGCTCGCTTACCTAACTGGAAAAAATGTAATGAACCAGGTATGGCCATTCAGCGGTGCAGTGATCTTCAAAAGCAAACCATATCAGCATGAGAGAACTGTATCGTAAAAAAAGGTACTCGCGTAGATCAGCGCCATGATTACGCCGCAACCTAAAGTGTTGAGCGCGAGCAGCTCTTTCATCGCTCTTTTGAGCAAAGGTATAAGCTACTCCTCGCTCAACAGAGCAAAGTAAGATGAAGGCGGTATAAATGCGTTTTCTTGTTGAGGCTGTCAATGCAAAGCATGTCATTGAAGTGAATCCAGAATTAGAACAAAACATAAATCTTCTATGACATCATAGATTAACCATTTTCAAAGAAATATTATCTCTGTTTATGAGAAAGCAAAACATAATGGAGATTAAAATGGCCCTTGCCGAGCAAACTATCGCAAAATCAACCTTCCCGGCTTGCTCAAATAAGGTCCTTGCCTATTATTTTTGCTGTGGCGGGTTTTAGTAACCTATCAAAGTTACTTGTTTTGCATTGCTAAGTACCGTAATATTGTGGCCCATATTTTGCTTTGGGACGTGAAATTACGTGCTACGATAGGTTTCACACCTTGATTTTAAGCTTGCAGCCGCGCACGTGTTTCGGCAAGCTCACATGTTTTGAAACAAATAGCACCGTTAGGGTCAGTGTCACTGCCGATACGATAGCAGCAGCGAAAAATATCTGCACCAAAGACAAGCAATGTCTTCTGTGACAGCGCTCCTTGCTACGGCTAGTATTTTTTTCCGCCCTTGAAATTGATTATCCCGAGATAATGACAGAGATTTGCGTCAGTAAAGTTCTTGCTCACTCAAGCAGGGGAAAGAATCAGAGTGAACACCAACACCACAAGGCATAAGAAAGCCCAGCAGGCCGAACGCAACGTGTAGCGAAGAAGAACGCACCGGGCTGTTTGCTTTGATTGCTCTTGCGAGTTAAACAGGATCAACTTCATTTCATCTCGTTTGTAAAAGATTTCGGTCCAGGCGATGTGATAGTCTTCTCACAGCACCACTTCTCGCCCAATTCGGCGTCCAGTGCCAGCCTCTTCCGAGCACGCTCGGCGAACTGGACGCCTGGCCCTTTACGGCGACAAGCATCCTTGGCACGTGATCTCACTGATCATTAGTGCTGAAAGCTGCATGCGCTACGATGACCTCCCGAAAGCGAGCGATCCTGAAAAGACGCATTTAATCACCATGTGTCTACTTTTGTGGACGTGAACTCTCTCTCTCTCGCTCTCTCTTTGCTTTTTCCTTCTCTAGCGTTTTTTAAAACCTGTCACCTCTCTCCCGTACAGGGTAGCAAAGCGGAAGTCCGTCTGGTTGAGTTCGCTCTACTGCCTTGTTTTCCCTCCATCTACTTGATAACAGCTTGTAAACGCATGGAAAAGTCTAAGAAACGAAACAACAATATATCGTGGGGGGGGGGGGTGTTGTCATAAATGGTTAAGGCGGCTGGTTGTGGACACGGTAAACCATGAGACCGGTGAAAAGCCATGAAAAGCCAAGAAAGGGGCCGACTGGGAAAGAAAAAAAGAAAAACGTGCTGATGGCATGGTCTCCGCGCAGTAATCGAATTGGCGTGTTTGCTTCGCCGCTGCGGTGCCGTTTTTCAGGCGAAGCGCACCAAGGGAGCCTGCCACCGAGAATGTCGCTGGCGTCGATTAAGTGGCGTCTTTCTACGTATTGCTTTGTACCTTCCTTGTCGGTACTGCTGTGAAGGGAACGGAGACTTTTCGGGAGCTTCGAGAACATCAAGAAACGGAGCGCTGGTCGCCTTATACGAGGGCTCACAGCGTGGGCTTCAGCGGCGGTTCTTTCAGCCCCCTACTTACCACTCGATGCTTTGTTTCTTTCACCGTGCGGTCATGAAATATTCATGAACTGTGGTGCGCCTTCAATGGAGCCCTCTCGCTACCTGTCATTCAGTGCCATCCAGCTCTTTGGGCGTGTGCTGAAATAACAAGGTGCATCTGCAGGACTTTGTTTTCCGGATGAGCGGGGACAGAAAGGATGCTGACAACCAGAAAACTACATCTTGTTGTGGAAAGGTTCGTACTTCGCGTCGGCGCTAGGACGGTTCCCACCTGATTTCGTGGTTTTTGTTGTTCTTAGGTGAACAGGTTTGTTTGCAAACCTCGCTCCCTTTGTGGTTAGTAAAAGCCAGTTGGTAGGCAACCTAAATACTGCTTTTAAATATTGCGCTGATCAATTATTGATTTGTGTCCTTAACTTAGAGGTTGCATGTGGTATGGCTGTGTTTCTCACGTTTGTCGTATTACAGAAACACGCCTGTCAGTTGCAGCGTTTCGCTTTAGGGAAAATAAACGGTGGTAATGTTGTCAAGCTGGCTCTTAATGTTGTCAAATATTTCGTACGAGTCTGTAAGAGTTGTCTTAAACGGTATTGCTACGCAAGGTGGGGCCATCGCACTCGTATATTTCGTTATAAGAAAAGTCCACATGCTCACCCCCTGACCATACGTTGTGTATAACGCATGTTTTTTCAATTTTTATTTCCTGGGACAACAAGCTTTAGGGAGAATTTGTATATAGCATAAATATGTATGTGGGAATGGGCGCTTTCTTATTTTCGTTTTGTGTTGATGTATTGTGCTATCCCCTACCATGTGCAGGAGGGGACAGCGTAGTCATTCATGATATCATATATATTTCTCATGATAGGGACACTAAAGTAAATGATTGGGTTATGCTGCATCATTAGCTTGCTCTTCTGCAATATCGCAGATGTGGGCCTTCGTCTTACCAGAGGCTTGGTAAGCCATGAGAGCTCTAGACGCAAAAAAGCAACAAAAACACCGAAAAAAGGAACAAAAAAAACGAATGTGTGCTATGAAGCCACCTCTATTTTCTCGCACAACTGCTGGTGACATCAATTTTGAAAGCGTCTGCTCAAACGTGCTTAACTGTTTATCAATGAATCAATGTCGTATGGCAGTCGAAAAAGGGCTTGGACACGTCCTGGAAAGTTTAAATATCTTTTGCCCCACGAAAACGACTCCGAAAACAGCTTAACATATGTAACGTCGGCGTATTGGTGCCGCGTTTTATGCACGAAAGCTAAAAGAACGGGACTACTAAAGGGAAAATTTCCTCGAATAGGCCGTCACCGACTTTCCTGACCTGTTTTGCCAAATTTCTCACACTTAAAGATGATATTGAAACACGTGTATATAGCATAAATATCGACTGTCTGTTCCGTCCGACGAGCCAGATGCTCTAACCATTAAGCCACAGTCGCACGTGTACTACAATCCTTGCCAAAGTAAACCAGCTCTTTGAGATGGTAGGCGCGCCTGCGTCACATCGCATAGCAGGGCCGCGCGAGAGCGCATGCGCGCGCGACAACGTCGTTTACACCAAGCACGCATGAGTGAAATGGGAAGGAAATTTAAAGCATTTCACTAGCCGCTTGATGAAAGCTTCGCTTCAGGTTGATTCCAAGGTGTGCATTGGTCTGCGCAATTTTCCTGGCCCACCCTTTTTTTTTGTTCGCATTAGTGATGAGCCCGCTCCTGCAAATAGATGCAGACGGAGCCCAAAAGGATGTGCACAATTTTCTTGGATTGGATTGGATAAACTTTATTAAAGGTCCTGCAAGACGCGCCTCAGCGCGCAGTTGGCGTCTCCCACGCAGCGGCCGAAAGCGAGTACTTTCTTGGCCCTCTCTTTTTTGGTTCGCATTAGTGATGGACCTGTTTGTGGCAAATAGATGCAGATGGAGCCCAAAAGGATCTGCACACTTTTCTTTGCTCTCCCTTTTTTGTTCGCATTAGTGATGAACCTGCTCCTGGCAAATAGATGCAGATGAAGCCCCCCAAAAATAGCTCATCGGTCCAAACAGATTTAGCCTTGTCATTTACAATGTCGTTCCAAAGCTGGCCTCTTTCCTTTTCTCCTCGTAAACTCCACTTTCCTGCAATCGAATGCGGTACGTACACGGCGCGTCGCGGTGAGACAAGGCACAAGGCAACGCAAGATTTACTTCGCACTCGCCAAGCCAAGGGGCCCATCTGGCGGTAGAGCGCTCCTTCCTGCTCCCGGGGGGAGAGAGGAAGAAGAAGCCGAGGCGAGCGGATGCGTGTCACATGCACTCCGCAGTTTTTGGACTTTTTGACCCGTCAAACCCTATTGGACCACCAAAATTTTGGCTGGGATCGACGCCGGTACTGAAGAGGACCACGAGGACCCCAAATTCAAACCGGTGGGTCCAATATTTTGGATTTTATCGGACTTTGAATTTCCCCCGTGGTCGGCCGGACGGTAGGCCTAACGAGACCTAGCACGAGAGCGGGGCTCCGCGGGCTTCCCGGCCTCGGCCCGAGGTAGAGACGACCCGGAGCGAAGTCCCGAATACCCAACCCCAACTTTGAGCAATCATCGACGAGAGGACCGACAGGTTTCATGGCGGAAACCCAAGAAACCATGGAGCAAGATTTTCACGACGCCACCGAGCCCGTCCTCGTGCAAGATCGAAGCGGGCCCGCGGCAGGCACCCAAGCCCCGAAAGGCAGCACCCCAACGACAGGAAGACCACAGGCAGAAAGCAATAACGACGTGGACCCGGAATGGGAGATCGCCATGTCCAGGAGACAGAAGAGGCGCCAGCAAGACGGCAAAGGATCAAGCAGCCAAGTTTTGGCGGGAACGGCGCTAGGGAACAGAAATTCCCTAGGCGACGAAAAGATCACAGGCGGCGCGCCAGCTGCGCCGAAGCGAGGAGGAGGAGAGGGGCTGCCGCGGAGGAGACTACCTCCGCTCCCGAAGGACGATTTAAAGATAGTGCTCAGGCCGAGGGGACTTGCAGTCAAGAGCTTGCAGACACACCAGGTTGCGCGAGCGGTGGTCGCGGCCACCGGATCCGGATGCAAGGCGGAAGACTTGATCATCAGGCTGCGCAATGGCTCCAACATCATAATAGTAAGCACTGACAACGAAGAGGCGGCCCAACGTATACGGCGCATCACGCAGCTAACGTTCGGGAACAGCAGCTACGCCATCAACGCACACGTGGCAGCGCCGGAGGGCACGTTGCGGGGCGTCATCCACGGGGTGGACGCGGGGACCTCGCCGGAAGAGCTCAAGGCGAACCTTAGAGTCCGAACGCAAGGAGTCAAGATCTTAGCAGCCAGGATGCTGGGACGGTCGAGCACGGCAGTCATCACATTTGATGGCCCCATAATCCCGAAGCAAGTACTCTACTACGGTGGAGAGATGTGGTGCTATCCGTACAGCCCTACGAGACAAGTATGCTACAAATGCTGCCAGCAGGGGCATCGGTCGGACGTCTGCCCGAATCCGGAGGCCAAGGCCTCCAAGCAATGTGGCTGCCAAAATCCAGCGGAACAACACCAGTGCACGCCCAAATGCCTGATATGCGGGGGTGACCACGTTGCAGGCACGCGGGACTGCAAGCAACGACTCAAGACGGCAGGCGAGCTGCGAGGAGGTCCCCAGCGACATCAGCAGCAGAGGCGCAGCCGCAGCCGAAGCAGAGGCGGCGCAAGAAGACCGAGGTGGTTCCGAGACGAGGGCCAGGACCAGGGTCAACAAAACTTTAATGCCTACCGGAGCGGGTCACGGAGCTGGAGCCGCGACCGGGGCCGGAGCCAGAGCCGAGGGTCCAACCGGGACGGATCCTATCCACCCCTGGGCGGCACGGGCCAGCAGCAGCAGCAAAAACAGCAAAAGAAGAGCGGCGGCGGCGTTAAGGTGAGCTGGGGGGCAGGCCCTCCCAAAACACTTTTTGCTCCGCACTCGGGACCACACACTAACAACACGCAGACAGCGGCCGAAAGGCAACTAAGCGAGGAAAACAAAAGTCTCAAACGCGAACTCGAGCTAAGCCGAGAAGAAACGCGACAACTCAGAAAGAGGATAGACGACCTAATTAAAGAAATGCAAGCGCTCAGACGAGCGGGCTACTCGCCGATCAGAACGCCAACGCCACCACCGCAGGCCGTGGCACCAGTGCAGCAAAACACAGAGGAGAAAAGCTTTAATGATGAAATCAGGAATTTCATGACTAGCGTGCAAAACCAAATGCAACAGATGCAAAATCAGATGCAACAAACGCAACAAAAGATCGCTCTGCAGGACCAGAGCTTCCGTAACTACGTCAAAAATCAAAACACGCAGAAAACCACTAATGACGCCAGGGATAGGCTATACAATGACAGGCGATTCGGATCAGAAACCCAAGGTACAAGCAACAACAGTAACAACGCAGCATGGTAGGACAAAACCAACTAGAAGTATGGCAGTGGAACTGCAGGGGGTACAAGCGCAAGCAAGGACTCCTGCAACAGTTCATATCTACGCGAGAAAATCCACCAGATATAATCATGCTACAGGAAACCAATAATACCCCCGCACTCAGGGGCTACACGTGCCAGGAGAGTGGCCGCACCGCGACCCTCATAAGTAACAAAGTAGTAACCATAGCGCATAAAGAAATCGAGGACACCCAGATAGAACACGTGATCACGGAGGTGATTCCCAAAAGGAAAAGAAAGGCTAGAAGTACGTACATAGTAAACTTGTACAGCCCACCTAAACAGACAAAAGGGAACTTTATTAAACTTTTCGCGGAGGCCAAAAAATTGGCGGGACAAAACACCCTAATCATAGCGGGAGACTTTAACGCTAAAAGCCCGCGCTGGGGCTATAAGAAGGAAGACAAGAAGGGACGAGGCATCTGCACGGCGGCAGAAAACACCGGGTGTGAGCTGCTAACCGAGGAAAACCAGCCGACTAGACAGGGAAACAGCGTCAGTCCAGACACGTGTCCCGACCTAACCTTTATCAGGGGCGCCAAGCAGGCAGAGTGGGAAAACCTGCTCGAGAACCTTGGCAGCGACCACCACATAATAAGAGTCAGCACGGTGGCAGACAATGTCAAGAGGAAAATTGGTACGGCTCGGCTGACGGATTGGGACGCCTTTACAGCACACTGTCGAAAGCTAAAGGGTAACATTACCTCGGTTGAAGAGTGGAGCCAGCAACTCAAGCAAATTCAGGAAATGTACACGCAAGAAGTGCATAGAACGGAACAAACACCGGAGGTAGACAAGCGGCTCCTCGGGCTCTGGGAGGCTAGACGTGGGCTCACCAAGAGATGGAAAAGACAAAAGCTAAATAAGAAGCTAAAGAAGAAGATAGCGGACATCACTAGGCAGACGGAGGAGTACGCGACGCAGCTGGCCAGACAGGGGTGGCAACAGTTTAGCAACTCGTTGAACGGGACCCTAAGTACGGCCAAAACGTGGCGCATCCTCAAGGCCCTAATGGACCCTAGCAAGAACAAGTCCGAAAGCGGCAAATCGATCCAAAGACTGGTCCACCAGTACGAAGGTCCCGAAGAGCAGCTTCTGAAAGAAGTCCGAGAAAAATGCTACGGGAAAGACCAAATCGAAGGTTACAAAGGAGATTATCTCGGTGAGGAAAACCCGAAAATGGACCGACCCATCACAAGAGAGGAGGTCACCGAGGCCGTGAGAGCGGCCACCAAGAATACAGCGGCGGGAGCGGACAAGATTCGAAACTCGCTCATACGAGACCTAAGCGACGAGGCAGTCGATCAGCTGACGTCGTACCTCAACACGCTCTGGCAAGAGGGGAAGGTACCGGCGGAATGGAAACACGCCATCGTGGTCATGATACCCAAGCCGGGCAAGAAACTACAGATCGAGAATCTCAGGCCGATCTCGCTTACGTCGTGCCTGGGAAAACTGTATGAGAGAATAGTCACCAGAAGGATCCAGCAGCACCTGGAGAACGGGAGGTGGTATCCTGACAGCATGTATGGCTTCAGGGCCAACCTATCGACGCAGGACGTCCTCCTGCAACTCAAAGAGGAGGTACTCGACACAATGCCTAAGGCGGGTGAAAATGTTGTGATGGCGCTCGACATCAAAGGCGCCTTCGACAACGTCAGCCACGCGGCCATAATGGAGGGCCTCAACAACACCAACTGCGGAAGGAAAGTACACGACTACGTCAAGGACTTCCTAACCGACAGAACGGCAACGGTAGGACTGGGGGAGTTGAGGAGCGACACCTTCTCCACACCGTGTAAAGGCACACCCCAAGGCTCCGTGATATCGCCCGTGTTATTTAATGTGGCGATGATCGGCCTGGCAAAACGACTTGGCGAGATTCAGGGCATCCAACACGCGATGTACGCGGACGACGTCACGGTTTGGGTCACGCAAGGTTCACTGGGAGAAAAACAAGAGAAGCTACAAGAGGCTGCGCGCTGTGTCGAAAAGTACACCAGAGAGAGGGGACTGGTATGCTCCACAGAAAAATCCGAATTACTGAGAGTAGGTAGACACCCCACCCAAGCAACGCTGGAAGTAACGCTTGATGGTCAAAACCTCCCGGAAAAGAATATGATCAAAATCCTGGGCATGTGGCTACAGGGCAGCAGAAAATGTAGCCACACCATCAGCCTGCTGAGCAAAGTGACGGAGCAGGTGGGCCGGATGAACAACAGGGTCTCCCAAAGAAGATACGGCATGAAAGAGGAAGACACACTCAAACTCGTCGGCAGCCTGGTCGTCAGCCGAGTCATCTACTCGCTACCGTACCACGCGATGACCAAAGGAGAGAGGGAACAGGCGGACACGATAATCAGGAAAGCATACAAGACGGCTCTCCATCTGCCGAAAAACACTTCAAACGAAAAACTGCTCCAACTGGGCATCAGCAACACTTTCAGCGAACTGGCGGAAGCCCTGCTTGAAACGCAAAAAGCCAGACTCAAAAGCACCCCTGCAGGGAGAGCGCTCCTGACTAGGCTGGGACGGGACACGAGTGGACACGTAGATAGATACGCAGACGTGCCCGACTGCTTAAGAAAAACAATAAGCGTTAGGCCGGTACCTAAGAACATGGACCCCATCCTCCACGAGAGCAGAAGGCAGGCGCGAGCCGAATACGTGGAAAAGACACTCGCGCTACTAGAGAACACGGTGTACACGGATGCTGCCACGTACCCGCGAGAAGGGAAGCGCATGGCCACGGCGGTGGTGGTGGACGGCGACGGGAATATGATCACATGTGCGACGGCAAAGGCAGCCGACACAGCGGAGGCCGAAGAAATTGCCGTGGCGCTGGCGGCAGTAGAAGGATATAGCACAGGCAGGCCTCTAAACATCCTAACAGACTCGAAGGAAGCGTGCAGAAATTACACGCGGGGCAGGATTAGCAAAACCGCCCTCAGAATTCTCGGCGGAGCCAACTTCGCCGAGAGGAACGTTACGCATAAGTTAATTTGGATTCCGGCCCACGCAGGCATAGAGGGTAACGAAAGGGCAGACAGCCTAGCTCGAGAGACCACGTTCCGAGCAGAGCAGTCGCGCGCCCCGGAGTATCACCCACACGCTTGTGAGGGAGGATACACAGAAATCTTAAACTTATACAGAGGGACGAGAGCCAAATATCCCCCACCGCACAAAGCTCTAACGCAGGAGGAAGCAACGAGTTGGCGCAGATTGCAGACAAACTCCTTCCCAAATTTATACATCCTAAACAAAATGTACCCAACACAATATAGAGACACCTGCCCATGGTGCGGGGCCACACCCACACTATACCATGTCACATGGGAATGTAAACACAATAAATCATTCCACCAACACAATAACCCGAGTGCGGAGCAATGGGAGAGTCGGCTTACCAGCTGCGAGCTCACGGCCCAAAGGGCCTTAGTGCAGCACGCTAGTGAGGTAGCTAGGCTCAGTGGAGCCCTGGAATAGGGGCCCACCCTTGCTGGAAGAGGCTCCAAGTCGCCGGCGCCCAAGACGACCGAGACCTCGAGGCGCTAAATCCTTGAAGGAACCAAAATAAAGTTTCTCTCTCTCTCTCTCTCTCCTGCTCCCGGCGAAAAGAAGATGACGAAGAAACGGTGCCGCACTCGGCCTCGTGATGAAATAAGTGAGCGCGATGGCGCAGCCCTGTGTGGCCACTTTGCGCTAATGGCGCTGCCGTGTCGTGGGCTTTTTTCTGGCCAATTAGGCGCCGTAGTGGCTGATTTCTACCGACACAGTGACCGTTATTGGTTTCTTTCGTTTGTTATAATTTTCTTTCCTTCCCATCTATGCATGGCTGGCACTAAGCTGTGGAGCAGCTGTGTTACTTTCCCGTTTTCCACGCTCCACTTAGTTGAGCCTGCTTATGTACTTGTCTTTCTCAACTCATTTAATGGTACGAGAGAACACACGTCGAGCACTCCAGCACCGAACATGCCATAAACATCATCACGGCAATTAAATTTTACACTTTTTCAGGTGGAAAGCCATTCCCAGCGGTCTCTATTTACCCCTGTCTTGCCTTTGCTGACTTTCTCCAAGGCCCCGGCATTGCAAAATTTTATCAAACATTCCGTCCTCGACTGGGCTTTCTTTTACTTGGCACTCATTCTGAAACTGTTATACAGTACCGGCTATCTGCTTTACGCACTACACGGCAGGATCAACTCCATTTCCTCTTCATAACTTTAAATAAAATGTCTTCTACTCCATTTGCTCATTTATTCACACCGATGTCTTCCTACTTCTTAAAGCTGTATATATAACCAAAATATTTCCTTCCTTTGCTTGACACTCTATAAAAGTACGGGAAGTGAAAAGCGAAGGTGTGTGGCTGAACAAGTAACGCCAGACTTTGATTTTTTTTATTACACGTATGGTCAGCAGAATAACCTGGCTGCGATCATGTGATCGTATGGGAAGAACTCTGCGGCAACGACATTTCCTTTCGACTTGCGCCAAATCCTGAGGCGATGCGTGGATGTACATGCGTGAGTCTTCTTGGAAGCCCTCCCCCTTCTGTAGTCGGACACTGCTTGCGTCATCGCAGGCTTGGTTGTTCTTTTGAAAAAGTAAAACACTGCTATTCAGTGCGTGACCAGTCACACGGTCTTGTTTCTTTTTTTTTCTATTTTCCCCACTTCTTGAAGTGCTGCCTAAGCAGCATTGCAAAAGAGTCCACCACTTGTCAGAGAGTGCTAGCGTTGATATGTCGTGCAACTCTTGTGATAGTGATGAAACCACAGTACATGTCCCCATCTATTGCCCCTCTTTTGACAACGAAGGAGAGACTTTGGGCGCCGGTTCTAACCGACAGCATGACAAAGCGTTCACTGAAGAATATATCTATGGGGCCACGGAATCGACGCTTATGTGCATATAAAACCACCAGTGACCTGCTACAGTCCTCGAACACTACAGCGCTCGGCGATCACCTTCGCACGGTACACGTTGTTATATCTGTGCGTGCATCACTTCTCACCTTTTGATTTCATGCCAGCCAGTTTTTAAAGCAAATAGCCGTCTTTGTCTCTTTTACTCATCTTGTAGTCGGTCGTCAGAGGTTGGCGGTCAGTGGTCGGTGGTCGGAGGTCGGTGGTCGGAGGTCTGTAACCGGAGATTGGGGGTCAGTGGTCGGAAGTGGGAAGTCGGTGGCCGGAGGATCGTGGTCGGTGGTCGGTAGTCGGAGGTCAGTGGTTGGGCGTTGGTGATTGAAGGTTGCTGATCGAAGGTTGGTGTTCGGAGGTCTGTAACCGGAAATTGGGGGGCAGTGGTCGGAAGTGGGAAGTTGGTGGTCGGAGGACCGTGGTCGGTTGTCGGCTGTCGGAGGTCAGTGGTTGGAGGTGGGTGATCGAAGTTGGTGGTCGGAGACTGGTGGTCCGAGGTCTGTCACCGGAGATTGGGGGTCAGTGGTCGGATGTGGGAAGTCGGTGGTCGGAGGATCATGGTCGATGGTCGGTAGTCGGAGGTCAGTGCTTGGACGATGGTGATCGAAGGTTGGTGGTCGGAGATTGGTGTTCGGAGGTCGGTGTTCACAGGTTGAAGGTCGGAAGTCTGTAATCGAGGTTGGCGGTCAGTGGTCAGTGACCGGAGGTTGGCGGTCGGAGGTCGGTACTCGGAGGTTGGTGGTCAGCGGTTGGTGGTCTGTGGTCGAAGGTTGGCGGTGGGAGCTTGGTGGTCGGTGGTCGGATGTAGGACTTCCGCCGACGATACTAAAGTACCTTTGTAATAAACTGCTTCGGGGCGCGTTCGCTGCGGTATGCCAATTACTTGAGCTGTTTCAGACATACTTGTTGTCTACCTATACTACCTCTGTAGATGTGCTGCTTTAAAAGTCTGTTCTCTACGGAATTACACAATTAAACAAAAAATCCTAGCTAAGTATCCTCACTGCAACCAATACACGCCGTGAAGCGAATGATTTCCCTATATAAAGGGACAAGCTTTTTTGAAGCGCTGGGTTATTCGCTTACATTGACATTGTCTGTGGTTCCTGCACAACTTTCTCCGCACATCACCATTCGTCAATTTATAGGCCAGAAAAGTAGGTGCAAACTGATTAACCTCCCGGCCTTTCCATTTATTTCTCTCACTTTCCCCCTTGCGTATGACGGTTAATTTGCCTATTCTTTACACGCCTTTGTTCCTTCTAGTGTCGGAGAAACTGCGCCAAATTCACACGTCCATGCGAAGGGAGCGCTGAGGTGACCGTCAGTAGTCAGAATGCACGTACTGAACGTACTGAAATGAAAACCCACCATGTCTCTAGCTGGGCGCCTGGAAGGAACCATTAAATAGCCTATAACGTACAGCAAGAAAAAAAAACGCCATTTAGTTAGATTTTGTAGCAAATGTTTTTGAAGCAATATTAGTAAATCGAAGGTCTGCATAATTTCTGATTTCAGTTTTAATTGGTGTTGCAATAGAATCGTGTTTATTCACACTTTATGCAACAGGCAGAAAGAATTGTCAGGAGTTCGCATTCTTATACCAGGGACTGGTATCAGACCTCAACTGTTGAAATTGCCAGCAGGTAATGTGGCATTGCGTACGTTAGAATATAGGCGTGGTGTTGTGCGTCACAATGTAAACAAATCATTAAGGAGCTTGCCATTTTTATGCTGGTTTTACCGTCTACCGCCAAAAACATTCGGTATAGTACAATAGGTTATTAAGGAAACTTGTTTTGTTTGCGAGCTAGAGGAAGATGACGAGGTGGACCGTTGTTTTCGCGGTTGTCCCTTGTGTACGGTTAAAGTTAGAAGGAATTTTATATTTTCACATGATATACCTAATGGGAAACGCTAATATAATTTTCGTGCACTCTGAGACTAAACTCGCAATGAAATTGTTCTTCAGTGGAAATGCGAAAACAATTAAACAAATTCTACGATTTTATGTGCCTAAGGCAAAATACGGGGCACACGTCGTAGTGGTGGACTTGGTATATGCGTACTTGCCTGCCATGTCTTTTTTTTAGCGTACACCAGAATAAAACACAAGCGTTTCTGCACATCGTGCCCATAGGAATGCGGCTGCCGCTGCCGAGATACCATTGACGACCTTGACATGGGCTACTTCGGCGAGCCTGAAATTGCAATGCCATTGATGTTTGTCTAACTGAGGTTATGTTCCTCATGGAGTTCCTCACAAAGTTGCACGTACGTCTGGCATATAGGCTGAGTCACCTCGCTCGACAAGACCATTCTTTTTTCTAGAATAAGTTGATAGAGTGCGTAGTGTGGTTATCGCATTCGATCCCGTTACTGGGTGTCCTAGCTTCTGAATGCTTGTATTTGCTAGAGGTTTGATTGACCTTTGGGCCTTTCGGCATATGGGGAGCTTTTTTGTGCTTCAATGCGTATGCGTGCGAATGTATTGCAAATGACATTAGCACCACACTGGTGTCACTGTATTTCCATTCAGTACTGAAAAATGTCCACAACCGGATGTTTTCTTTTCCAGAGACAAATGAACACTGTTTCATTCTCTGCAAAAGGCGTCATCCTGTTTGCGTTGGGATGTTCTTCAGTGAACTCTAAACAAGACTTCGATATCAATATTTATGCTCTGCTGTTGCCGACCTCTGATGAAAACTTACCGTTCAACATCATTTTTTTTTTCTTTCATCGGAATGCCCATGCAGTTTGTTGAAACGGCAAATAAGCGACCGCTGCACCGAACCAGTTGTTTCTTCAAGGTTGTATTTCATTCAAAGGGCTGCAAACCCTTGAAGTGTTCCTGATGAAAATGACTTGCGATAGGACCGGGTACTCCATTTTAGTGCTATGCCTATCCATACCACCTTTCTAAAGCACGTTGCGCGTTTTCAACAAATCGTTTCCTCTGTAAGTATGAACACTGTATGTGATGGTGTCTACGTGTATGTATGTATGTATGTATGTATGTATGTATGTATGTATGTATGTATGTATGTATGTATGTATGTATGTATGTATGTATGTATGTATGTATGTATGTATGTATGTATGTATGTATGTATGTATGTATGTATGTATGTACATAGGTCATACATAGGTATGTAGGTCATACATAGGTCATACATAGATACATAGATACATACATAGATACATACATACATAGGTCATACATAGGTCATAGGTCATACATACATAGGTCATACATAGGTCATACATAGGTATGTATGTACATACATGTACATAGGTATGTACATGTATGTACATATGCACATACATACATACATACATAATACATACATACGTACGTACGTACGTATGTATGTATTATGTATGTATGTATGTATGTGCGTATGTGCGTGTGTGCGTGTTTGTGGCTATCATTTTATGCGCCATTCTGCGTTGTGCACATTAAGTGTTCGTTTTATTATGAGACTGCGTCCGTGATTACTCTCGCTAGTTTGCTAATAAGGTGCTGTTGCATTCACAGATTGATATAACTAGTACGGTGAAATGAGGAAAAATTTCGGTTCTAGAAAAGCGGTAGAGAACCCGCCCTACCACTAAGATATCTTTATTTTCTGAAACTTTGAGCACGATGTTACAAGGGGTCGCGTTGTTACATGCTCTCCCGATACTAGTTCTTAACATTTAAATGCAGTAATAAAATCTTCATACCAGCAAGTAGGCTTTCCCGTTTTTCTGAATACTTTGGGCATAACTGCACTTCATTACTGGTACACCGAATCTACGATCTTTTTCTTTTCGTGCAACAAGGAAAACACATTTGAATTTAGTAGGTGAACATTAATGTAGCCGAATCGCAGATATGCTCTGGGAACATTCCATGATTACAACTGAGCCCCACTAGAATCCTTATAGTATCCATGCGGGACTCACACCTGAATATCTGTAAAAAAACATTTGTGTTAGTGAGATTGTGTTAGTGCATGCGCTAGTACGGGCGTGCTTTGCTTTTTTTGTATATCCCACTTCCTATCTTTGATTTCTCATCCTCTCATCCGGAGTAAGAAGCCATGGTTGTGGTTAGGCTTGAGTCTCCAGATATGTTTAAGTTCTTTTTCTCTCTCGCTGCGGTTCCTCCACCTGCCGTAACCCAGGATCAACGAAACTGCTGCCCGCAAGAACTCCACGTTCTACAAATGCTGCCTCGGATTCTGCATAGACCTCTTGCAAAAGTTCGCCCAAGACTTGGGCTTTACTTACGACATTCACCGGGTGGAAGATGGCACCTGGGGTGTCAAGGACGTGAGTTTGATTCCGAGTCCTTCAATTAGGGACATTAAGATGCTGTATATCTGCGTTCGCGATAGGCCCTTAGCTGGTATAATGAAACTTTTACGTAGTGAGTAAGTGAGTATATTAACTGAGTAGTGAGTAACTGAGACTTCATTGAGCCGACATTACGGGCTCCTGAGCAGACTTGCATCACGTAAACGATTCCGATGGTAGGTTACGTATGCGCAAGGCTTGATATTCTGAAGTTGCTACTGACATAACTTGAAATTGGCTCAATGTAGCACGTTGGCTGTCAATAAATTGAATATTCTACAGAGAGATCGAAACCAGGGACTTTGGTTTTGACAAAAATGCTGCGCGCCTTCCCAGTGAGACCTATGCTCATGTGTGCTCTTGTTGTTTAAAATGATAAAGATTATTTGGAGCTTTTCACCCCTTTCTTTCTTGCTCTTTGTATTCCCCTTTCTATTGCGCCTAGTGTAGGGTAGAAAACTGGATGCCCATCTGATTAACCTTTTTGCCATTCGTCTCGTTTCTGTCTCTCTCTCTCTCTCATTAGTTGAATTCACCCTTGCGCCACAAAACACGAGCCTATCATCCAACTAGTAATTATAAGTTGATACTTCTAATAGGTATTCCATTCTCTGCTTCTTCACAGAACGGAACATGGAACGGATTGATAGCCGAGCTTCTTGACGGCAAGGCTGACATTGTGGTCACTTCGATCAAGATCAACTCTGACCGCCAAATGGCGGTGGACTTCACGGTGCCCTTCCTTGAGACTGGAATCGCCATCGTGGTAGCCAAACGGACTGGGATCATCTCACCTAAGGCCTTTCTCGGTGATGTCCTTTATTCTTTGTCTCGAAGGGACATAAATAATCAGAGGCAGAAAGACTGTGCCTTCTAAGCGATGAGCGCTTTGTTTTAATGTCGCATTGCGGAGTTTTTTTACTAAACTTGTATGGCTTCAATAGGCGAAGGTAGTTTTTGCAGCAAAATCAGAATGGCATTAAAAATAAAAAAAATATATATGAAATATTTGGACAGAATTTGACGTTAATAACAAATAAGGAAGTATTTGCACTGAATAAAAGCAGCGTAAGTGCTGTGGCATAACCTAGACTACAATTTTGACCGATGTGGCGTACCAGCAGGCACTCAGGTTGCCAAGCAAACATACAGGGCCTTATTTAGACCCGTTAGGCTTTAAGTGAGTGCAGTGATAGCACGTCAAATATTTGTGGGCAAGCCTCCTGCGTTCAAAGTGCATGGTATGTGTTAACGCAAAGGCGTTCACACATACCACGCGAAATGCGAAAACGCCCGTGTACTTAGAATTACGTGCATGGTAAAGAACCCCAGGTGGTGCGAATTTCCGCAGTCCCCCCCCCCCCTACGGCGTGCCTCCTAATGAGATTGTTATCTTGGCCCGTAAAACCGAATAATAAAAAAAGAAAGAAGCCGTAAGGGTCGCGTGTCGCAGAAAATCCAGCGTCGGCGTCAGGAGACAGCATCTCCGTGAGCGAAAATTTGCGTATATGTATTAGGTATATGCGTGTGTATAGGTATATATGTATGTATATGCGATATATGTGTATAGGTATATGTGACTTATATTTTCACACCATTTTATCGCTAAAGCTGCTCATACTTTGTCTTACACTCTTGACAAAGTTATTATTTGAAATTTTGGGAATGACAGCCCACGAACAAATGTCATGAATCAAAAGACCGACAGCGCATGCCTTTTATGTTAAGTTTTCCCAGACTGAAATATTAAAAGTGCGAAACAATAGCACAAACCTCAAAACGACGCAACGCTTTGGCGCGGCTGCGCACTTCCTCCGGGATCGGCCCACGCAAGAGGCCGCGTTCCAATCAGAAGGCTCGCCATCGTGCTTAGCGCTCGCCGCCAGCGCCTCCTGGTACACATTCCTGTTACACAAGCTCCAGTTGCCGGGAAGCGTGAGAAGCAGCCAGGAACCTTTGAATGACATCGCGTTCCAATTTTTTACGTGATTTTGTGACAAAGTGCGTTCCCGCGTGTTTCATTAAGCATGGCCGCCATTGCTGCCACAGCAGCGGCACCGCTTTGCCGACAGCAATCTCGACAACAGCGACTGCTTTCGCGACTCGTTATCTTTCATTGTTTCTTAACTCACCTGAACTGCTCGTCGTTTGAGTCGCCGGTGTGCGACGAAATAGACATCGGTGCGATAGCCGCACAGACCAGGAACAGAAAGATTGATTTCGAAGACGGAGCAGCGTGATCGTGCATCGGGGGACAGTTGAAGATGTAGTCGGCAGGGTGGAATCGCAGGCCCGAGTCCCTGGTTGGTATACAGACAGAAGGCGTAAGTCCGTGATAATCATTGACAGGGAGCTGCCAGCAACCCGACGCTCCTTGAGATCGGGATCTGGACGAGCGTGCCAGATAAACCACGTGTTCCAGCCTGCTTTGAGAACGTTCCGGCTTACTCATCGTTTTAATCGCGTTTATTATTTGATGCAATAGATCATCGCGTCTTCATTCTCGAAAATTTGTTAATGTAGTGTTCGTCGCATTTACTGCCGTGTATATTTTTTATTTGTCCCGTGTATTGTTTCTTTAGTTGTCATGTGTCGAAACCGGTCACCCCCCCCCTCCCCCCTCCTTTTCGTAGTAGGCTTTGTGTCAAGCGTCGGCTTAAAATTTTTTTGTTGTTCGGGTCCCCAGCAGACCTTCGACAAAGTGTGGCGTTTGGGTTTATAATGTTTTCCGAGCTTCTGACATGTAATTTATGTTTATTACGCTGAGTGCTTGCTTTTACGTCGCCTCCCATGTCAGGCCTCTGGTCCGCAGTTGAACACGCCTGGACCTTATGGTGGGTCAGCAGTCTATCTTTAAATGCACATGCGGTGGGTTCGTTGTTGCCAAATCTCCTTCTTTCGGAGGAATGCAGTAACCTAAGCAACGTATTTTGACAGATCTAAACGCAACAATGAAAGACTTGCGCTGCTCTTTGCATGCAGATGAAATCTTGGCAGTCTTTATATGAACATTTGTAGGCATATAAAAAAAAAGTGGAAACAACGGTGAACAAATCCAGTCGAGGCTCTGGAAGTTTTGCAGTTTCCAAGAACGTAGAGCACGCTCTAGGTATTGCGTCGAACTGAAACATTAGAGGGTAAGCTGGCTTACGAGATGCATAAACGGCGTCATCCTGCCGTGCAGTGCTCATCTGAGTTGTGCATTCAGCGAACCTCGTCATGACTTTTTCCGTCGTTTTGCCGACAGAACCCTTCGACACTGTGTCGTGGCTGCTCATCCTGCTGGTGAGCATCCAGGTGGCCGCATTTTCCATCTTTGTCTTCGAGTGGATGAGCCCCTCCGGCTACGACATGCGGATCACTCCTCCCAGAGGTGAGAGCGAATGAAACCTTTATTTGAAGCAGTGACTTGCCACTCGAGGTGGGAGGATCCCTTATTCCAGGAACCCTCTGGCTTGGATCGCCCTCCGGGCCCGGGCGACGAGTTCGCGCTTGTCGACCAGGTCCGGCTTGGAGATCGCAGCAAATGAATAAAAAAATTTTAAAATTAAAAAATAAAATAAAAAAGCTTCTTCACCTAAATGTAATAATTTTTATGGTAACCAAACACACGCTCGCACAATGTCGATTAAACATCAATTCAAATCATAAAGTGGAACATCTTGTGCTCAGCTGTAAGGGACATTCTGGCGTGCGACGCATCCTAACTCGTCTAAGGAACGAAAGGAAAATCATATGCAGCACTCACTTCCAACTAAAATATTTATTTACTTTCACGAAGAGACATGCCCGTATCCCAAAGAAGTAAGAGCAATATTTATGGTTTTCACCTATGCCATTGAAAAACTCATATTCCACAAAACTCCCTTATCAAAAAATCTCGCATGGCGTGCGGTGAACCACGAGTTTTTAATAGGATCCCACGTGTTTTATGTGGGGTGATTGGACATGGGATTCATATGGCATGTGATCTTGCTCAACAGGCAATAAACCGTACGCTCTAAAAAAAAAAAACGTCCCATATACAAGGTAATTATTGTTTCGCTGTACAAACACTTCTTTAGTGAGCACAATCGCATTTTGGCTGACCGAGTTTCCTCTACGGCAACCAGAAGCGAGAAACCTGAACGATCTCTGTTTGTTTGTTTTTTTGTTCGGCGTTTGCACAAGTCGCGTAGTCTTCTTGTAGGGTTTACGCAATAAGTATATCAACCAGACCAAAACATGAGTTCCCCATTCTCGCACGAGGCGTCGCTGTGATCGGTGTGCGGCCTTTTTGTGGGGTTCACGCAATAAGTGTGGTCAACCAGACGAAAACTGCAGTTCCCCATTCTCGCACGAGGCGAGGCTGTGATCGGTGTGTGGCCTTTTTGTGGGGTTTACGCATTAAGCAAGGCCAACCAGACGAAACCCGAAGTTCCCCATTCTCACGCGAGGCGTCGCTGTGATCGGTGTGTGGCGCTTCGTGCGCAGAGCATCGGTTCTCGCTGTTCCGCACCTACTGGCTGGTGTGGGCCATCCTGTTCGGGGCGGCGGTGAACGTGGACTGCCCGCGCGGCTACACGGCCCGCTTCATGTCCAACGTGTGGGCCATGTTCGCCGTCGTCTTCCTGGCCATCTACACGGCCAACCTGGCCGCATTCATGATTACCCGAGAGGAGTACTACAACCTCATCGGCATCGAGGACCACCGGGTACGCCTGTTTGCTTTGACACGATTGCGCGAAAAGCAGCTCTTTGAAGGTAGTATGAAGCTTTAGATCTTGCCCTTCCATAGTTTGGGGTCGTAAACGGACGGACGACATAAGAACGCAAACAGAGCGTTACTCTCCATTGCCCTTATATTCCGGCAGACTTCTTCAGGGCGGAAATAAACGCCGACGTCCCGCGCGGTTGCTTAGCCTACTTCATTTCCAATGTGCGAGACACCACACGTCTTTCTATAGCTGCCTGGAGAGGGAACCGCTGCGTAGTTTGAGCTGGCAAGGTCCTGCTGCATGTGCCCCCCTGTTCTAGTTGTTGAACGTATGCCCCCCCCCCCCCCCCCCAACCCCGTTGTGACTTGTCGTCTCTGCGCAGCTGCAAAACCCCCAGCAGGTGGAGCCCCCGTTCCGTTTCGGGACCATCCCGCACGGAAACACGGAGGCCGTGCTTAAGCAGAACAAGCCCAAGATGTACTCGTACATGCGGCAATTCAACCGGTCCACGGTGCTCGAGGGCATCCGCGCCGTCAAGCGCGGAGAGCTGGACGCCTTCGTGTACGACGCCACCGTGCTGGACTACCTGGTCGGTCAGGACGACGAGTGCCGCCTGCTCACCGTGGGCTCGTGGTACGCCATGACGGGATACGGATTCGCGCTGCCGAAGAAGTCCAAGTACCTGCAGATGTTCAACCGACAAATGATCGAATACCGGTGAGCCGCTCGGCTTGCTCAGGCTCCGCTGCGTTCGAATTGGCTGTTCTGGAATGAAACCGGTTGTGGTGTTTCTTTATCGGGATAATCAGAAAGCATAGCCTTTAAGAACATCAACGTATTCGTCCGGTAAATAATAAGTAGTAGCTGTTTGAGCGAAATGTGATGTTTTTGAGTGCTAGAAGTTGTAACATAAATTAATCTAGCTATGCAGGCTAGTAGAAGACTACTCGGTGAAATGGGTCACAACCCCGTTTCACAGGGAACGTTCCTATAATCACCAGCAGAACATGCTAGGCGTCAACTGCTTATCTATTAACTACTAATGAATATCTTCTTGAAGCTTTGTGAGGCAATTCTATTTTTCACATCACGCATGTGGTCATTCGCGTCATGGCCTGAAAAGGCTGTTGCGGAAAGCTGACCCCCATCCCAATGCCAGCCAATCCTCATATTACTTCTAACCACGCGTTTTTTTTTAGAGCGCAGCTCTTTGGCGTCCGTTCCTGGGTTTCGCGTCGTCGTCGGCGTTGTCGTCGGCCTCGTAACCAGCTCCGCCCCCCTGTCATCCCCCCAGCGCTAGCAGCGACCGACTGATACCGCTGGATGCCGCTGACGCCGCTAGAGAGTCAAGATAACGTGACTGCATAGAACACCGTCGCCGCCATGCAGAAAGAGGAGGAAAGGGTCCCCCCCCCCCCTGTTCTTGTGTGGCGGATAGGGTGCTCTTCAGTTGCCGACGCGCCGGTTATTTCACGTAGGCCCCGGCACGTCGACGAATACGTGACCACCTTCCCACGGCTAGACCTGGTTCTTAGCGCTGCGGAAGCGAGGGTATCATATTGTTTGTGTCGGCATCGGCGGCGTTGTCCCTGAAACCAACTCCGCAGCTGGGGTTGACTCACTATCGGCGTCAGCGGCATCAGTCAGTCGCGTCGCTGCTATCTCTTCCCTCCTCCCTTTATCGTGTTGTCCGCTTGCTGCGCGCGCTTCTGCCCCCATCGTTTGCCGCTGGGTGTACACGCCGCCCCCCTCCCCCCTCTTCCTGCGAGTCTCCGGTTGTCAAAGCGCCGGCTCGAACTTAATTCCTTTCTTCGCTCCTCCTCCAATGCAACCCCTGTGCGGTGGCAATCAGAGAGCCAGATCGGTGGCGGCGGATCTGTATATGTGCACCGCCCGAGCCGAAATTGCCGCTGCCGTTCGCCCTGTGCGGTGGCAATCAGAGAGCCAGATCGGTGGCGGCGGATCTGTATATGTGCACCGCCCGAGACGAAATTGCCGCTGCCGTTCGCCACTGCGAAATTATCTGCCAGTTCTTTCTGAGCCATGAGCGAGACGACCGATGGAAGTCCTCCGTCTGCTGCTGCTGCTGCTGCTGCTAAACAAGCTGCCAGAGCAGAGGCCCAGCGCCGTCGCCGTCAGAATCCAGAGGTGCGTGCCGCCGAAGCAGAAGCTTACCGTCGCCGCCGTCGAGATGATACATGTGTTGCTCGATTTCTTTGCCTCAATCTATCGAAAAGGTGAAACAGCTTATTTGCTGCGCTCAAATTTCGCATTAGGAAGTAACGTAATCGTCGGTAATTTTTTGGCTCCGAAACTGTAACTCTATGCTTCTACAAAGGCGACAGCACTGCAAGTTAGGACGAAATTCGAAGTCATTTGCGTACCGCGCTTTTTTAGCTCGTTTAAAGCCCTTGGTGATCAATACTCATTCATAGGTCTCCAGTAAAGTGCCTCGCATAACCATTGTGCTGCTTTGGCGCGTGGCACTGAGCCGAATGAATGAATGAACGAATGAGAAAATCAATGAATAAATGAATGAATGCACGAAATTATTCAATCAACGCACTGCTTGTGTACCAGCGCATCTGCTCAGCTGTCTGAATCTCCAACCGATAATAAAAAATGGCTATGGCTTAGCTAAGGTTACGCCCAGGATGCGAAGCATACTAGCCTTTATTTTAATGCGACAGCGTTAAGGAGCTCGTGTCGCAGAAAAGCCGGTGTCGTCGGTGTCGTTGTCTGCGGCGTTGCATTTCATGAATAAATCGTTGTCGCGCCGAACGCTGCGTTGCTCGACGCTCACCGCGTCCGATGCGGGGGGCGACGCCGCGAGTGACGGCGCGAGTTGGAGCCCCGTTTCTCCTTTGTCGTGACGTCACGGTGTCACGTGGTATTGAAGGCGACACCGCCGCGCCTGAGGAGCTGGGTTGAGCTCTAGTAATATGCTTCGCATAAAATTGGAGGACGCTTAAGCTTCGCCTTCAAGAGTGGAACGCGATGGTGTTATCGCACGCCGTTCGCACCCCCAACTCAAACGATCTACGTGAGCCAAACGTCGCGATCGGCACGGACAGCCGGGCCGCGACGCGCCATGAAGGCGGACGCGATCATGGGACGAGTGGCGCGCCACGTGTCGGGGCAGCGCCGTACATTGCGAGGAGGGGGTCTTCTGTGTTTGCCGCAAGATGGCTCTGCGTGTGCGCAGAGCGCAGAAGCCATGTAGCGGAAACGTACTTCGCTACTCGTGTAACCGTTACTTCTGTAATTTACATGGTCATAATTACTGATATACACCGCAGTATAACTTTCTACGGCACGTTTCTAAGGCAACACCGCATTCACTAGAGGCGCTTTTGTCTCGCTTTGAACCATCGAACTCGTGGCTGAGTGATATGTCGTGCCAGCAAAATCCTTGTTGACTAGTTTTTGTGTATTGTTTGTGTATGTCAATGCGGCAATAATAAAAAAAAACTCGTGCCTGAGTGGTAGCGTCTCCGTGTCACATTCCGCAGACCCTGGTTCAATTCCCACCCAGCCCATCTTGCAAGTCGTTTTTTATTTATGAATTGCCTTCCGAGATTTTTCGCTCACGGCCAACGCCGCCGACACCAGCTTTTCTGCGACACGCGCTCATTAACGCTGTCGCGTTAAAAGGTCCAGTCATGGTGGACAGGAACTTTTGGGAGGCGCCAGCAACATTAACGGTGTCTTTCGGGTCTCTCTACCTCCTTTACTCTCGGGGCAGTAGACTTGCCGGAAGCATCCACAGAACAGGGCTTACTCCCAACTTGGCAACTGTACCGCGTTCTCGTTTCCTCTCGCGTCCCAGCGAACGCGGGGACCTGGAACGCCTCCAGCGGTTCTGGCTGCAGGGCGCCTGCAAGCCGGACAAGGCGAAGCGCAACGCGAGCAACCCTCTGGACGTGAACCAGTTCATGAGTGCATTTCTCCTACTGGGATGCGGAGTGTTGCTCACCTTGCTGCTGCTGCTCCTGGAGCACCTGTACTTCCGGTACCTCCGCGCCCGGGTGGCCTCGGGGAGCCGGGGACCTTCGGGCCGATGGCTGGCCCTCATCTCCCTGGTGAGTGTCGCCGACCACTCGAGTAATTTTTTGTGCAGTAGTAACCCACACGCCCCGAACCGTTCGCACAAGACGTAGTACGCATCTCCACTGCTGCCCGCCACTGCGTCCCTGATGCAGCCTTCGCGATTGTTTTTATGCGTTGCATATTGCAATCACTCAGTTCAGCCCTTGGGTGCGGCCGGGCAGACAACCATTGACCTTGAGCGCAACCACGTGACGTGACGTCACGACAGCCGAAGGAAAAGCTGGGCCCCAACTCGCGCGGTCGCGCGCGGCCGCAGCCACCACCTGACTCCCGCTCCTCCAAAGCCACCTTTGGCTCCTCCCGCTAGGGGCGCTGCGCCGGCGCGTGACGTCACGGAGGAAAAGCTGGGCCCCGTCCGGCGTCGAGAACCTCAGACCCATATCACTCACGTCGTGCGTGGGTAAGGCGGCGGAACACGCCATTCAGAACAGAATCTCCAGATTCCTGGAAACCAAGGGACTATTACCACACAGCCTCATTGGATTTAGACCCGGTCTATCAACTCAAGACACCATGATTTTAATCAAGCACCAAATCATTGATGACCCCATTAGAAACGCCAAGGCCTTTCTTGGGTTGGATCTAGAGAAAGCGTTCGACAACCTCTCTCACCAATACATTGTGGACACCATTTCTAAACTCAACCTCGGAGCTAGGTTCCACTCGTACGTCAAGTCATTCTTGGATAACAGGACGGCTACGCTCCGATTTGCCGACCTCTCCACGGAGACTCTCTCGCTGGGGAGCAGGGGCACTCCCCAAGGCACGGTCATCTCCCCTATGCTTTTCAACCTTGCCATGGCGGGACTTGCTGAGAAACTAGGGCAGATCCACGGCCTCGAGCATACCATATACGCAGATGACATCGCCATATGGGTGTCCAAAGGAACCCCGGGCATGGTGCCGGACATTTGCAAGAAGCAGTGAACGCCATAGAAGAATTTCTAATTCCCACAGGACTCAGATGCTCGCCTACCAAGTCGGAGCTGCTCGTACGCAGACCCACGCAGAAGGGCCGCAGGCCATACTCGTCAGACTTCGATTATAATCAAGAAATTACCGTACGAACCACTTCGGGACACGCCATACCGTGCGTCGATAAAATCAGAGTCCTGGGTATGATCGTAGAGACTAAAGACGTCAATGCCTCTACGGTTCAAAAGCTCATCACCAAAACCAACAACGCTATTGGGCTCATCAGAAGAATAGGCAATAGACACAGGGGCCTCAGGGAACATAATCTCATCAAACTAATACACGCGTTCGTCACCTGTCACTTCGCATACGTTGCGGCAATGCTCAATTGGACACGATCTGAAAGAGACAGACTGAATGCCCAAATCAGAAAGGTCACCAAGCAAGCCCTCGGCATTCCAACCAGCACCAGCAACGAGAAGCTGGGGCACCTGGGCATGCACAACACCCTGGAAGAAATTGCCGAAGCCCAGCAGCGCGCCCAGCTTGCTAGGCTTTCGACGACGCCTCCGGGGCGCACGATCCTAGAGAAGCTAGGCTTTGCACAAGGAGACATAGAAAAAGACTTTGCGGACCTCCCACGGGACATCCGCGCCAAGATCATGGTCCGTCCTATACCCAGAAACGTACACCCCGAAAACAACAGGGGCAGACGACAAGCGAGAGGACAATTCCTTCCTAACCAAGCCTTGGCGAACCGTGAACGCTCAGCTTTTGTGGACGCGGCGGCATACACGGGAAACAAAGCTTTCGCAGTGGCGGTTGTGGATGGCCGTGGATCCACAAGATATGCAGCCACGGTAATTGCAAGGAAGCCTGAGCAGGCCGAACAGGTTGCGATCGCTGTTGCGCTCACCGATGACAATCTTTCCCATATCTACAGCGACTCAATAGCCGCTATCAGAGCATTCCAAAAGGGCACGGTCTGCGCACAGGCTCTCAGGATTGTTTCAAAGAAAGAGATTAAGAACCACTTCATATACTGGTTCCCGGCACACTTAGGACCAAAGATCGGCGACGTCCCCAACCTTAACGAGGCGGCACACGAGGCTGCGCGCGCGCTTACAGACCGCGCGGCTTCACCCAACCACTCGGAGAATAAGGACGCGCCCACTACATACAATGAAATCACTAAACACTACTACCTACAACGCAGACAGTATAGCACGCCACACCGCACGCTCACTCGAGCTCAAGGGGTTACACTCAGAATGCTACAGACAGACACATACCCCACTCAAAACAGATTACACCATTACATGCCTGAGCTCTACGACAAGTCTCATTGCACCAATTGCAATACATCCCTTAACGTACATCATTTACTCTGGCCGTGCTCGCAAGCTCACGTAAACTACGACCAGGACAAGCGCAAGTTTGAAGAGGCAATCCGGAGTGAAGAACTCGCTCTCCAACTCTGGGCCGTCCAGCAGGTCCACGACGCCGCCAGGAAACTCAACCTCCCGGTTCCGTCGTGGGAGACGCCCACTCCATGAGAGCCCAAAGCTCTCGTGGCCTGCAGGACCTGAATAAAGTTGATTTCCTTCATTCCTTCCTGGGCCCCAACTGGCGCGGTCGTGCGCGGCCGCATATTGCGCGGCCGCGCAATATGGAACTCATTCTTGGCTTAACCAAGCTAAGCCTGGCCATTTTTATGCGTTGCATATTGCAATCACTCAGTTCAGCCCTTGGGCGCGGCCGGGCAGCCACTATTGACCTTTAGCGCAACCACGTGACGTGACGTCACGGCAGCCGGAGGAAAAGCTGGGCCCCAACTCGCGCAATATGCAACGCATTCTTGGCTTAACCAAGCTAAGCCTCGCCATTTTTTTTTCTTTCTTCTAAATGCAGAGCATGGGCAAGTCGCTGAGCTTCCGCGACGCCGTGTACGAGGCTCGGAAGCGACACCGCTGCAGGGACCCCGTGTGCGACACTCAATTGTGGAAGGTCCGCCACGAGCTCGACCTCGCTCGCATGCGGGTCAGCCAGCTGGAGGCGCAGCTCGGAATACACAGGCGAGTTGCGCTAGCTACATGTTACTCGTACTATGCACGATCGGCGTATTCTGGCATTGCTGAATAAATCGCCCTGAAATGGAAAGGTAAAAAGACAGCTTTACACCCGGGTTAAGTGCAGTTTCTTTTGCCATTCAGATACTCAGTAGGCCCGTAGGCGGGCCACCCAAGATGATCAATGTAACTCATCGTTAGGATCTACTAAAATTGATTAGGTCCGTGGTACTGTAGTTGGGAAGTGGAAGATTTTGGCTTTGTGTTTCGCACGTATGACATAGTGCAATGTAAGCCAAGTTGTAGACAGATGACAGATAAGAAAGACGGCGAAATTCGTTATTTGATTGAATGTGGGATGCCATGATGTCAGTTAACAGGATAGATCAGCGAGCTTGATATTCGCGGGTACAAGCTTAGTTCGGTTCACGAATGACAGCGGGATTAGAGATTCTCGGGGGCCGCCTTTACGATTTTTACTTGAGGAGGAGAGTATAGCTCCCTGCCATGAGTTGTGCTAGAGACATGTTGAGTAAAGAACGCAGTCATTCTCCTAAGAATGTGCGAAAAGACAACCACAACTTTACTTAGACGAAGATGCACTTTGTCCGGGAGATTATGGACGCGTAACATATAAAGCAGAATATTCGATAGATATGTAGGCCACGTTTTCGTAATACTAGTGAGTTATGAAGTGGAACTCGAGAACGATGACTATGCAGGAAGAGACGCTGAGATATGACGTGTCGTAAGCGTTACAAACACGCTTGTACGTGTATAATGAGCGTTTCCTGAATGAACCTTCACCTGTTATTCAGCGCTCGTATTGTTGGTTTTCATGTGTCTTCTTTGTGTCGTTGCTATTTCTCTGCTGGAACGTTCATATGTCATTATTTCATATATTTTCTGTATGTGCTTCCTGAGTAATTGTTACGGAATCTATGGGGATTCGACATAGATTCCGTCTCATTTCTACGAGAATCGTACTGAGACCATATTGAAATATTGGACCGCATGCAGATTGTTTCAGTGCGGTTGGTCGCTTGTGTGTGTTACGGAAAGGAATCGGGAACGGAGAAGCTCAATCGAACGCACCTCTTACGAGCCCAGTCAGCGAAACAAGATACCCGTGTTTCGCGATGCAGGCCACCATCGACAGTGCACGAGCTCCTGCGGTCTCGGGAGGGGACCAACAACCGGGTGACGCCTTCGGATTCCAGGGCCGGCCCTGTGGCGCTCATCCAGCGAGAGATCACCGAGAAGGAGACCGTGTTATGATGCCGCAGCAACGGACACGCACACGTGATAAGAAAGCGCTGCTTGCCAACAACCATCTATATTTGCACAGAGACAGACGAACTTGCGCGGGGAGCCAACATGGCGCACAGACGTGCCGGTGCATCCGCGCGGGCGGAGTGGTAGCAGACGACCTCTGGTGGCGATCACCGCCAACACCATTGCTGTCGCCTGCAGCGCCACCAGCGGTTCCGAATCAGGCCGGCGTGCCGCGAATGGCACGGCGAATGGTATAGTGAGCCTGCGGCATGCGTCAACGGCTTTTGTCCGTTATGCGGTTGGAACCTGTAAAGAAAATGGCAAGAGACCACAGGAAAAGGTGTGCCGGAGAAATTTTGCACTGCCTTCGTTTGACCGGCGAATGTTAAACACGTGGTTTGGGTACCTTGTTATTGTGACTACGCTGATGTCGTTCGTTTTGTGGAGAACAAATAATGTAAAAGGTGCGTGTAGTCACGTTCAGTGGGAATCAGGCTGAATGTATTAACGCCGCACTGACTGCTACGTTTGACTTTGTCGAACGCGAAACCTATGATGTTGACAGACCTGCGCAGGAAGAACAAATAGAGACCCACCGGACGATGATCGCGGGGACACTGAGGTGTTCGGTTTATGTAAATTTGGTCTTAAGATGAAGCTTTAGCTCAGGGCCAACTCGGAGTCTCCTATTCAAATACACGTAAAATGCAGAAACGCTTTTACGAGACAACCACTGGACTGAATTGATCGAATTTTCTTGCATTTCCGAAAGTTATATTCTAGTGACTCTGTGAAACATAATTTTGATTTAGGGCATACAATGTCGTACAAAACGTTCCGGAAATTGGTGATTTCAAAAGAAATGTTGAGCACAATGTTTATAAATTTGTAATTGTGTATCAAACACTTATACCACAGTCCTGTAAATTAAAGCGGACAAATTTAATATGTAAATTTTCACATTACGTGAGACTGTTGCAATATTTATGAAGGGTTTGCAAAAGTCCTACTCGCATAATAATGGTATATCTCAGAGCAGCCTATATTAAATCACTCGTCTCGTCTTAGACGTATTGTTGTGCAGTTTAGATAATTGATACAGTTCTTTTATTGCTCAGATCCGGAGTTGCAAAGTTCTCGCACTTGAGTTCTCATTTCTTTAATACTGGTATTTTCAATAATTTCTCAAAGGAAATGTGGGCCTAAATAAAAGCCATGCTTTTTACCGTCACTAGATTTAAACTTTGTCTTTCGAATGCAACAAGCATCACAAATATAGATGGAGGGGCTGGTGAGGAAAACAATTTCATCTTTGCGGTGTTTTTAGCAGAAGCTCCCGAGCTAAAGCTTTTTCTTACTGAAGCAACCATGGCAACCCAGTAACGTTGTTCCATGCCACGTTTCTTGCCACTCGTGCAATGAGCATGTGGAATGCATGGAGCGCTCACACAAGATATGAAGTGTTGCAGTTGTGAAAAAATACTTATGGAGGTAGCTGAGCGCACAAATCGTAAGCAAGCCTGCAACCAGTTGGTCTGTGTGAAGGTTTAGGAACGTCGATTCAGACCTCCTGATGGGACTTTCGGCCGCTGAGTGCCATTCTTACCCCGCCGGCTATGTATGTTTTTTTTCTGGATCGTTCCACTGACGATGCCTTCAAAGTACATGGTGAGATACGCGAAGGATACGTGGTTGACAGCAGCGCCGAAATGCTAGTAACGGTGACACAAGTGAGAAAAAGTTGGGAATACAGCTTCCTGGCCTTAAATTCGTGCGAAAAGTTGTTCCATCAACGCGTCCAACAGTTCGGTAATATACATATATATATGGTACGTCATAATTACGCTGCCTCACTCGGAAACGCAAGAGAAAAAACATAGAACAAAAAATAGCAGATCGGTACCTCTCCTTATGCATGTAGTGAAGTCATTAATAAGCGTGGTACGTAAGCGAGCAAAAATGTTGAATTAAAAACTGACGTCCCTCTATGGCAAGAACGGCAATAGTTCCAAAAGCGTAGTGTAACATTGCAGTGCAACCATTACTGATGAATATAAGTGTTTTCAACCGCTGGTATCCGTAGGCACAGAGCACAAGTGGATTACCCTCAGCCTTTAATGGCTCTTAAGCGTAATCTGTTTTTCTGAACACACGGGTCAAGACTGCAAAGAAAACAGCTATTACGGAAAGAGAAAGCGCCTTCAATTTTTCATTTTATACTTTCTCTGACGCCCGCTCGTATTCAAATGGAGGCATTGGCTTAGAACGCAGTCTCGAGACGATCGAAAATAACATTGCCGAACTCCGTACTTGAGGCCATCAGGACCCGCCGCCGTAGCTTAGTGGCTATGGCGTTACGCTGCTGAGGTCGAGGTTGCGAGTTCGATCCCTGTGGGCAGTGGTGGCCGCATTTTGATGAGTGCGGAATGCGAGAACGCTTGTGTATCGGGCTCTGCGTGTGCAAGTTAGAGAGGCCCCAAATGATCCAAAGTTATTGCGGAACCTCCGGTTTACGGCATGCCTGACTGCAAGAATATGGTTTTTGTTGGCAAGGGAAGAAACACCCGATCCTAACTGAAGATAACTCCGCGGCATATCAGGCACTCGTAAGAGTTCGGCGATTATTGGGACTCCGGCGAAATTCGCCGAGATCGAACCTTTCGGCAGGGCAGTTCTTTATCATATGGATAAACAGATTTTACGTTGTAACCGCGTGGTCCTCAATCGATGTTAACTACGTGATTAGGCTTTTGGGATACCAGGCTACAGCCTCGAAACAGATAACGTTGCTTTACTTTCGTTTATTCTACAGCCGCCACGTCCTTCATCGCAGGGCATTTCACAGAATCAGATAACACGTCAGTCAGCAAAATGAAGGGTTTCTTCTTCTTTTTTTTTGCGCAAACGTCAGAATCGCCAAGTTATTTCTACGCTCAACAATGTTTCGCAGAAGGGAGAGGAGTTCGGGCCAGAAATTATGCCGGGCGGCTTCCGTAGTGGGTTACATAATCGGCCCAGTTTCGGCTGAGATGTAATACAGGATAAGAGTTTATTAGCTGTGCCACTATATTTAATACGGCAGTCGCTCTGGTATATTTAATATTTTGGTGCTCGAGACAATATAAACAGGAGAAATACTCGCGTTATAATTGGAGGCCTTATTGACCGCCTTACACTCCCTACCATAAAGTATAATATCTGCCAAGTATGTTTTCCTCGCATGTAAGCAATGGTCTGGTAAAACAAAACTGACTTAAGCATGTCTCTAACAAAATTGAGTTTAAGGAATAGCTCATTGCTAAAGCTAAAGGCACAGAATAGTCCCTGCTAAAGGAGAGCTTGCTTTGTAATTACCAAACAAGCTCTCCTTTACCAGGGACTTTCTCTGTGCGATAATAGGGGAAATTTAATACTAACAAGCACGTTCAACACGGGCCATAATTCGGACACTTACAGCGCAGAAGTAATGTGTCCCCACACGCGACTTCACTAACCGGCGAATATTTGTGTTTGAAAGTCTACAAATTCGTGGATAATACTGCATAAATCCTCTTGATGTGCGGTGAAGTTTGGTTACGTATAGTTGTCGGACAGGATACTCTCTGACAGCATGGCTTTTTCCAGGGATATCACACTCGCTTCAGACTGTGTTACACTAGCCGAAAATTACAAGCTACTGAAGTCTTCGAAGAAGACGAGGGATGTTGAACGCCTTAGGTGAACTTTTCATGCGTAGCTGTCACACCTGATAAAGAACCAGCGAGATTACAGCGGGTAGCGTAAGGTTAAGAAGAGAGTCATCTAGTTTTCCGAAGGGAAGAACAAAACACTGGTTAATACAGGGGAGAAGTGATCGGCGTTGACTATAACTGAAGTCACCATGCAGTGTATGTACGTTGGTAACTTTGATGTTGAGCTGATGGCAGCAAAATGTTAGTTGTATGACCGACTTCCGTAAGCGCAGCTGACTAGAGCACAGACAATTACGAGGGTGGTGAGGACGCAGTTGTAGTTTAGAAGGCGGTTTGGGGGACGATGCCACCATGCACAGCTGGAGACGATGAGATGCCATCCACCAGCTTGGTAGGGTAGCAAACTGTGCGAAGAAATCACGAGTGTAGGCTGGTGTCGTGTGACTGCTCAAAGTGCGCGTGTAAACAGCGTAGAATGAATCGCAAGAGCTTATTATACGCCACTCAGTAGATGATTGTTGTTTTTACAAAAAATGTTACGTATTATGCGTAGTGCAACTATGGTCAAATATCAAAGTTCTCGGCATATGACAGACCGCACCTTTATGCTTGCTTGCGGTGTGGTGGCTTGGAAAATATAGACATTGTGGGCAGTTATGCTGCAGTAAAATGTCTTAGGCTGTTCTTTCTGAATTAGCTCCTTAACCAAGGAAAGAAGATTATATTTCTTTGAGATGCGATAGCTGAAGACCTCCTGTCGCTTACGATAGTTTATCGCATTTCCGTTCGCACCAACCTTAATTTATTTACAGTTGTCATGACGTAATTATAGAATGTCATGACATAATGCATATAAAAATTCTTCTCAAACAGTCTCTCATCGACCAAATGTGTATAGACTACTGTCTTGGCGCGGGGCCTAGATATCTCAAATATTCATTCGCGTGCTCAATTTTATAAACGATATTCACGATACAGTTGCGCACCCAATGCATTCTCCTACTGACCTTCTTTTAGGAATTCTAAACTATAGCGCTACCACAAAAAATATGATTGTGTTATTGTAACATGGGGTTCAGTTGAATGTTTCTCTACACCATAAATTCATGTGTTTTTCCTGATGATATAGGTAGAAATGTTGCGCAGTAGGCACGGACTCTGTATTGATTCAGTAGGGCCGGCGTGAAGGCCATGTTGATTATTAGGTTTATTATAGGAACGTCTCTGTTCAATAACAGTGTTGTGAAACTTAGTTTATATGTTCATTGTTCGTGAGCGACTACAATACCTGTATAAGCTGCCACGTTACATGCGCATATAAGAGGTGGGCATGTCTACTTAAAATTACTATACTAATTGCCAGTCATGTAAATAGGAAATCAATAAAGTTCGGCTAGTTGCTCTTTTGTTGGTCGGACGCTGCAATACAATTTGGACTTCCCCTTCTGTCCGTTGCCGATGCCGACAACCAAATCAGGGGTTGAGCATTGCCTGTACAATGCACGAAAACAAATGATCGGAAGAACAGAACATAGTTTGTATTGAGTCTTACGCACAAAACAAATGTCGTTTCAGTTTTGAAGAATGCAGTGTGAGAAGCTTTGTCAGTGAAGAACATGTTTGCTTGGCACTAACATAGGCCAGCATGTTCGCTAAGTACCAGTCCAAATCAGCAATGAAGCAAGTGCCACTTCGCGATAAATTAGAATTTAACTACGTAATTATAGTTTAGAGAGAGAAGTTAGCTACTATCTGTTGCCGTCGAACATTTAGCACAGTCACACGCGCAAGTGAAAGGAGATGAAAAGACAGATAAGCTCAAAAGCACTATGTATACATTGCCATTACGACACGAGATAAATCTATTGTGTACATAAGCGTCATGTGTCTCACGTTTACATATATATATACATATACATATAAAAACGTCATCAAATACATATTATCCTCTACACGCAGACGAGAAAGACACGCCAAAGTGTGATATAAAACATTTAAAAAAATATATATATATATGAGATTTGTTGACGTTTGTGGCTTGTAGCCTATAGATGGCGCCATCGGCGTTCATATTGGCGGCCACGCTTAGATTCGACTGGTCCCAGCCGGTTCGTGTCTACAGCTGCATACTGCCCATGTGTGATGTGACGTTCGGAGGAAAAATAAAAATAAAAACTGAACCAACCATGGAGAGTATTATTTCCTTATAACTGTTTCTGACTATATATGATGTTTCTGAAGCACACGTATGCTTTCAAACGTATCAAACAACTATGCCGTGCTTGTGCCCCATGAATATTTCTTCGGGGGCAATACGGGGAAGGCGGGAGATGGAAACTCAAGGCGATGAGTGAAAGGTCTTGAAGCCTTGAAAAGCCTCGAAAAAGGCAAGTCCACTTGTCATAACGTTAGCCCTTCCGCTTTTACCTTGTTCTCGTTTTATTCATCATCATGAATATTTCTTGTACTTTTATCGATGCTGGTAGCCAGCAAGTTATAGTTTGTGCTTACGGAAATGGCAGGAGAAGAATATTTAAAAGAAGAGAGATTTGGTAAAGTGCAATGTAGGGTATAAAAATGGCGGAGGCTCGTTAGAGGTAATTCCTTTGACCAGCTTGCACGGTCAAAGTAATCTCCAGTGTATGCCTTTCCTCACGATCTGCTTACTGAATGACTCTGGTGTCGCTGAAAACATATATAAAATCTAGCGGAACAATGTGTGTGTGTGTGTGTGTGTGTGTGTGTGTGTGTGTGTGTGTGTGTGTGTGTGTGTGTGAGAGAGAGAGAGAGAGAGATTGAAGTGTGCGGTTTTGCCAGCAGCTGGCACTACCTACATTCCAAGAGAAGAATGAGGGCTCATGCGAGCATTACTCCATTCGCGTCGAAGGGAATTGTACAATATTTTGTTCGCATCATGGAACCTTGGAGAGGCGTGCAAGTACGCATGGTATTTCGAGAACAGCGCCATCGCCAAGTGAATAGAAATGTTACCTTGACAGTAGAAACGTTAGGCCAGAGGCTGCTGCGGCGACGTCAACATCACCTGCGAGAAAAAATGGTAAGTTTCCTGTGTGTTTGTTTGATGTACTGCTGCTTCGCTTTCACTCACAAATTACAGCCTGCGTCGCGGCTGTTTAAGAGGGCGGGAGCACTGCGCTTTCCGGGGCCCTGGGCGCCGCCTAGCGGAAAAAATGAAATTATGGGGTTTTACCCGCCAAAACCACATTCTGATTATGAGGCACGCCGTAGTGGAGGACTCCGGAAATTTTGACTACCTGGGGTTCTTTAACGTGCACCGAAATCTAAGCACACGGGTGTTTTCGCATTTCGCCCCCATCGAAATGCGGCCGCCGTGGCCGCGATTTGATCCCGCGACCTCGTGCTCCGCCTAGCGGAGGACCGACGTAACGGCTTCTGAGCGTGCGCTGCCAGGTGGGCAGTCTCTCGCTACTGATGGCCATCGCCATGTTTATTGCGCAGCTGCGCTTTCTTTTCTTGCAATTCTGCCCGAAGACAGGGTTCATATGGTACCCATTTGGGGGGGGTCTTCATTTCGGCTGAGAGAACCAACTTGCCTGCCTTTCCCTGAGGTTATTCGCTCTGCCTTGACATTGCTCGTGGCAGTAGTAGGACCATAAAACGCGTACGAATTATTTTCCGCACGGCCACCGAGAGAAAAAGAAGTTCGCATCACTCAACTGTCCTTTTTTCTGATCGGGTTCGTTATTTAAAATACACCTTTCTTTTACGAACCGTCGTACACTTTCCTAATTGTAACTGCTTTCTCGACCAATGTATTTGTGAACACATAGACAAAGGTTGTGTGAAAGGACGCACGAAGTTGCTTATATCAACCTTGTATGCTGATCCCGTATGCCTATCTCTCTTCTGCCTCAGAAAAAAAATGTAACTTCTTACATAAAAAAAAAAACTGCACATTCATTGACGACTCGCAGACTTCTCTAAAGTGCATCGTTAGTTGAGTGGTTATTTATATTCAAGAACTTTCTACTTTCATTTATTTAGTCCTTTGGTATATGGTAATAATAATAATATTTGGGGTTTTACGTGCCAAAACCACTTTCTGATTATGAGGCACGCCGTAGTGGAGGACTCCGGAAATTTTGACCACCTGGGGTTCTTTAACGTGCACCTAAATCTAAGCACACGGGTGTTTTCGCATTTCGCCCTCATCGAAATGCGGCCGCCGTGGCCGGCATTCGATCCCGCGACCTCGTTCTCAGCAGCTCAACACCATAGCCACTGAGCAACCACGGCGGGTACTGGTATTAGCCCCGAGAACGAACTACAGGGGCGCTGCGAGCGCCGCTCGCGTGACGTCAGGGCAAGGACTCGCGCCTGTCGTCTGCTACAGTTCGGGCGGTGTCCGGGCGCTTTCGGCGGTGTTTTCGTTTGCGCGCCCTCGTTCTCTTTGCTTGTATACTTATGGTGGTCGTCTCAAATATATTTTTACCACGTCTTCAGTTGCGAAAATTTATTCAAAGAGCTTATTTCTTAGATGACAATGCAGCTCTCGAAGGCAACGCTACAGTGCCAGCCGAAGGAGCGCAGACCAGCCCATTGCGGTTTTTTCAATCGACAACCGCAAAAATATAGGAAATAAGAATCCAGTTATGATACCATACCTGCCGCGGTGCAACAAGTATATCACAGACGCTGGCTATATATGACTTCTACAACAGTTACTATCCGCCAAAAACTGGTTTGCTCACGACGAGTAGTTCATGGTGTAATATCGAATTTTTGCGTTTCTTCACAGAAACGCTCGGCGGTAACACGAGGACTTAATACTGCAGTTAGATTCTACCTTGCTTCTTTGACTGCTTCTTAAAATTAGGCGGTTCTTCACGTGTTTATTTTAAGCGGCGGTAATTTGAAGTAAAGCTAATGAAGGCTTACGTGTATTTACAGAATACAAAATGGAATGTACCATTATATATTCCGTTTTCTGTGCTACGCGTTTAACTCATTTGAGAAATTTACTGGTGCTTGTTGCTTGAGGAATATACATGACGAATTTGTTTGGCGAACTGACACAGGCTACTCGGCCAAAATTTTTTAGTGTAATATGTCTGTTGGACCGCATGCTGCAGCCAGAAAGAAGTCAAAGCATCAATCATTAGTAGTATGGGATATATTAAAGATATAATTCCCCTCTGGAGGTTCAAAAATCAAGTGAATATATATGCAAGTCTTGTGTTTTCTTTATGAATGTTTGCGATTGGATTGGAGCAAACCTTATTTTGCCTGCAGTTGGGCGAGGTTCTCTTTTATGTACCGACGAAGCGAATAGCTCTCCGTTTGCAAAATTAACCAACGCTGGATCGAGACATGGCGAGACAGAAAGTGCTTGAATTTTGCTTTTCTGGGCAATCTAAGCTGTGCTGTAGTAGCTCGAGAATATTTTAGCCATTCCAATTGGAGCTGTAAAAAATGCTTTATGGTTTCCATTCGAAATTGTAGTGAACTGATGGGTTTCACGAACAAAGCGTGCCTCGCCATACCGACAGTCGGTTGCTACCGTTGCGTGCTATCGTTGCGTGATGGGTGTGCCATATTGTCGATAAAGGCTACTGAGGGCCACTATGAAACATTTCATCGCTTGCAATTGATTGGCTCTCAATCTTAACAACGAAACTTTTCTCTCAGGTGATTGCTACTATGGTATTTGTGAATTAACTATGTAACTACTCTACATGACGCGCCGTCGTGTTAGCAGCCATGAGCGATTCGTTTTTTGGAGGCCTGTTTAAGAGAGGGGTGAAATTAGCAGCAAAAGTTTTCATAAAAAATGTGCGTCTAACTCTTTCTTTTACGTATCAATAAATGGCCATATTTGGCTAGAACAACTCACCAGAGTGATAAGAATCATGATGACAGCTTCGCTGGGCAATGTCTTTCTAACACGGATAACATGCTCATGCCAATTACCAAGATTTTTCTTTCATGTAAAATGCAATGTCTCTCATAGCTAAATTCTAAGGGAATGTTAAGTGTTTAGCCAAGCATCGTACACAACTTCGCGTATTGAATTTGCAGACATCATTTTTACGCAAAATTTATGGACAGACACGGCGCATATATGCATTGTAAAACCAGTAGCCCCGTTCAACGCTACATAGCTTGCGATATCCAAGCCCCAAATTTTATTGACTCACGTGCTTTAGGAGAAGAAACTGTGGTTCAAGCATGGCAGCAGAAAGAAGCCGACGTATCATTTAATAAGTGCGGTTCGAGCCACCCAAGCCCCAAGCATACACGAAGGGAACGAGCGCGCGCGGCCGCCGAGCGAGACGGAGCGAGCGGCGTCCTGGCCGTGACGTCACACGCGAGAGGGCGCCACTCCTAATTCTCGCCGCTAATATGGTACTTGGGAAGGGATTGTTCTTTGCCAACATTCTACAAATAGGTATCTGCCGCTGTGACAAAAGAGGTACAGAATGCCTGAATGCTGCTTGATAGTTGTGCATACTTTACTGTGTATACACCTGTAATCACCAAATCGTATGCATCGCTGTTAAGTGTAAAGCGCTTCATTACCCGGTTTACTGAAATTTCGCTTCGCATAGATTCCAGCACGCGTGTTGGATTAGCGTAAGTTTTTTTTTTCTCAAGCTCTCAAGTTGCAAGGCAACCGAGCTGTCTTCCCCGGTATGAGCCCAGCGGATTATTAATCCGAAAGTTTCACTTTGTGAACTTTTATTGCTGTTAAATGTCTGAATTGAAATTTTTATCCACAATTAAAGCTTGAATTTTGTTTATGTGGCAACGAAAATATTTCGTTCTTCAAGGGTCATATCTCGGCATGGTACTTATCAGAACACATATGAACGAGAGAACACTCTACAAAGTAAGAATTGCCAGTGTTCTTGGAACTCCTTGCTTGCAGATATGTTTTGTCATCTCTTCGCGTATCATCATCATCATCATCAGCCTGGTTACGCCCACTGCAGGGCAAAGGCCTCTCCCATATTTCTCCAACAACCCCGGTCATGTACTAATTGTGGCCACGCCGTCCCTGCAAACTTCTTAATCTCAACCGCCCACCTAACTTTCTGCCGCCCCCTGCTACGCTTCCCTTCCCTTGGGATCCAGTCCGTAACCCTTAATGACCATCGGTTATCTTCCCTCCTGTTGGATTAGCGTAGGTTGCGTAGCGATTAGCGTAGGATTAGCGTAGCGATTAGGTTGTGTTGGATTAGCGTAAGTTTTTTTTCTCAAGCTCTCAAGTTGCACGCCAATCGAGCTGTCTTCCCTGTTATGAGCCCAGCAGATTATTAATCCGAAAGTTTCACTTTGTGCACTTTTATTGCTGGTAAATGTTTGCATTGAATTTTTTTCCCCAATTAAAGCTTGAGTTTTGTTTATGTGGCAACGCAAATATTTCGTTCTTCATGGCACTTATCAGGATACATATGAATGAGAGAACACTCTACAAAGTAAGAATTGCCAGTGTTCTTGGAACTGCTTGCTTGCAGATATGTTTTGTCATCTCTTCGCGTATACGCTGCCTCTACGATGCAGCTTGGTTCGTTGCGGCGACGGTGGTCTACGCTGTTTGCACGCCATATCCGGATGGCGTCAGTCTTATTGCGATAGCAATTACATGGACACTCCAGGCGCATTTCTGCACTCGCCGTCGCCGTTGTCGTGAGGTTCCGTACGAGTCAAAGTGTGTGAGGGTGAGCCAGCGAACGCGGTTCAATCTCGCGTGCGCGAGCGAGGAACTCGGCCCGGATCAACACCACCTAGATAGCACAAGGCCTGTTTATTCCGATCCATGACGTCACGCTACCTGGGCCGAAATTTCTATTGACAAGGCTGGCGTGATGAAAGCGCTGACGTCAAAATCACTGTTGCTTACTCGGGAGCATCCCCATTGGATTCTATGGCAGTCGGGCCAGGTAGCATGACGTCATGGATCGGAGTGAAAAGGCCTTGTGCTATCTAGGTGGTGTTGCCCGGATGCATGCCCTCTCTGTGGCGCGTGAGGCAGGGGTGTTAGGTGAGGGAGGACGGGCGTACTTCTCCTGCGGCTGCTAGGTTGCCTCGTTGTCCTCCTCGCCCGCCGCTCCGTACAGAGCGGAGACAACCACGGCGTCTGCTACGGCGTTCGCCACGAAAATGGCAGACACCGTAGTAGACCCGTTTGGCGGGCGCCGTAGGGACGCGTTGCGGGCGCTCGCGTGCCTTCAAAGCGGTCCGCAACGGGGCTAAAGTGCGCGCCCACGCAGGCCTCATCTTCAAATGCAGAATCAAGTGGCTTTTCTTTCTTTAGATCACTATCATCTTCAAAGCGATCTGTGGTGTTTCCAGAGTGCACGTAAAGCCGGTAGCTTCGTATGCGCTGTGCTTGCGGCGTTTCGTTCGCGTTGAAGCGACAGACGCACGGAGGTCAATTGACTCGCGGCTGCTGCCATGATACGTAACTCCAGCGTTTTCACAGACAGTTACCGTCGTCATCGAGTGAGATGTGTTCATGTTTACCTGTGTGCACGTGATACCGTGCTGGTTAATTTAGTTAAAACACGTTGACAAGCTAGTTGGCTTTAATGCACGAGAGAACGTGTAAGGGTGACAGAATAAAGACGTAGAAAGAAGCAGACGCACAAAGACAGCGCTGTCTCCGTGTGTCTGTTTCTACGTCCTCGTTGAGTCGCGTTTACAGATTTTATCATGGTTAATTTAGTTAGTAAGCGAATGCTTACAATGTTATGAGGCTGATAAAACTACTATCCTGACTTGGTACAGCTATCCACTAATTTGCTGTCGCAGGCGGCGTTCGCCTTTCGGGCTGAACTGCGATTTTTTTATTTACATGGGTTCGTTTGTTGTTAAAATATGCCGCCAAAGAAACCGCGACGGTGCTTTTGCGCGTTATCTCTCCAGCGATCCACGGCAAACCTGTAGTAACGGATTATGTGGTGTGATCTGAAGGTGGCGTGCTGGACTGTGATTTCGGCTGTCGCTGGAAGATGGCATCAGTCTGAACGACGTATGTCGTATGGTGTGGTCGTTGGCATATGTGACCACAGTGAAACTGCTGGTTCTGGTCTTTTCAAACGCGCAAGGGCAACTACGGTGTTGCTACGTGCTGTGCTGATGGGTTCGTGTGGTGTCGGCGGCAAGTTCGCCTCGTTGTGTATGACTTCGACACGTAAATTGGGGTGGACGCGGACACGCCCAGCAACAATGCTCGTGGAAACGCCCCTTTGGCTACTGTGTCACGTCTGTGGTAAGTAAAGAGAAATGCACAGTTTTTGTTGACGTGTGACTATGTTGTACTTGATGTCATCTATCTCAGCAACTGTAGGTACAGGATTCGGGTTAGAAAGTATTTATGTGCTTCCCTTGTCATGTAGGCAAGTTGCGTCGCACGAGCACTTCTTCGCACACAGAACTGCCGACTGCGAGGAGTAGTATGAAAAAGGGAAACAAGAAACAAAAAATGCCCTCACTTCTTTTTAACAGTGAGAGTTTCCACGTTACTTTGTTATTGCCATGACATCATTGCGGCACCACGTTGCACTCCCACTGTCTTTTGACGTACCACGTTTGCGAATAGCGAAACGTGACGATAGTTATGCTTTAAGGCATTGACTTTCTTTAAAAAGCTAATTCATTCCAAAAGGGCACAAAATATTTTGGCCGTGGCTGCCTTGTGCCTGCTAATTTTGCGGGTATGCGCTCTGCAACTTCCATGACATAGCATCAGTGTTTCCTCGCCAAGATGTAATCTCGAAAAAGAAGAAAATAATGAACGCACTCCAACAAGCAAGCAAGATGAGAAGAAGTCTGTTTGCGCGGAAAACAGCTTCGTAAGTATTTCATAGTGAGAGCAAGAATAACATGAAACTTGACCGCTATATTCGCGCAAGTGGCCTGACGTGTTCATTTGGAACAATGTGTTAAATTTCGCTCGGCAAGGACATGTAGTTCGTAGGCGCATCATTTCGTTGTGTGAAAAGGCCCACGAATGAAGCTCAGCTTGTTTTTGGTGCTCCGTATAGTTGCTTCAAGTTAAAGAAAGAGAGAAAGAAACATTGCGACCCGTAAGTAGCATAAGTACCTCTGGCGACCCGTAAGTACATCTTGCGCTGATTTCAAAGAATCTGGCACGCGCATTGATTGCGCAGAACATTCATAAGGATGTATGGTCTTTCGTAGCTGCCGGGCTATAGCTAACGCGTCACCCTCGCCGAACTTGTAAACGGGCCTGTTTGCAAGTCTGCCCGTGTTTCCTGCGCGCGTGATGAGACAGAGACATTGACAAGACGACTTCGCCGCAATAATGCGCGTTGCTCATTACGAAGAAGGCCGTCAGTGATAAAGAAAGGGCTACGGCAGTGTCGTATTTCAGCTAAAGGCTGAGAGTGGCGAGGGTGGCCGCCCCACCGTGTATAGTATGAACCGTTGACGACGGCGAAATTCCCGAGGATGATTTCTGGAGACCGTTGCGCAATCTTTGGTAAGAGCACTCGTCGAAGTGCTCTCTTAGCGTTTCGCACAATCAATTACCGTGATGGAAGATTCGCCTATGGGGGTGGGGGGGGGGGGGGAGCGAAGCGTTGGTTGCGACGCGCTGAAGGTACGACAGTGCGTAGGTAACCGGAGGGCAGGTAGGTCATCACGGTAGAGTGCACCGCGCCAGCATTCGACGAAGGGAAAAATGTGTCTGCTGGTGCTCGCCAGATGTCAGTGCATTCGTTAAGTGGCCCTGTCAATCTGCTAGAAAGTGGTGAATGAAGCCGGAACGTTTGATAACGAAACATTGGGAGGACGTTTCTTTCGTGCCTCAAGTGAGTTGGGAAGCAACAACGCCCACTGCCGTCGTTCATTGAAGTCTGTCCCGAGCTTTCCGGCTGCAGAATGAGTTACGACCCGCGCTAATTCAGACCATTTGAATCGAGAGAAACGAAGCGATATTGCACCTCTAATGCAGTGGTGAATTTGAGTGTCGGCTAATTGGTGTTCGGTAAAACGGCATCTTGATCGGCACTCTCGCGTGTCATTAAATCCCGGAACAGCACACTGCACTATAGGTGGAAGCCACATTTCGGGGAGCATTGATTTAAAATATTCAGGAGCATTTTCAGAGACCTTTGTTGTGTGACACTTAAGATGTCCTCTATTATATGAAAAAAATTACACACAATTATAGCGCACCTCCTCGTACAAGCCCATATCGTGTGCAGGGGACATGACATAGCTCTTAAGCGTGCCATCGCTAATGGTAAGATTAATTCACCGGGACAAAATATATTGTCACGTAGTAGTGACGGTGAAGTAAGCAGCAAAACTGAATGCCGAAACTTGCGTTTTATTTGGCGAACCGGTGTCCTCAAAAACGGGGGCCGAATCGTATAACGGTTCGGAAGGGAACCGGTTCACCTGACCTCATCTGGTTGGTCAAAATTTGGTTGCGTCAGAGCCCGTCAGAGATAGCGGGGCGGCATCGCAAATTACGACACGTCACGCATCTGTCAGTCATTTCCAAAGCGAACCCGTCTTTGGCTAAGAGCGTAACCGGCGAAGGGGTAGTCCGCTCTGGCTTGCGTTGCTGTGGCTTGGCTGTTGGCTTGCGACCCTGGCCGCGACCCCGGAGACACGCGGGTGTCGCGCGCGCGTGCGTTGGTTGCTTCGGAGGCTGTGACTTGCCTTTGTCGTCTGCTTGGCGTTGCTCTCTCCGTTCCGACCACGGCTGGAAGTGCGATGCGCGTTCGAAGAAATGACGGATAATGAGTTGCACCGCCCTCGCCGTCTTTCTAAGCAAACATTTTTACAGGTTACGCTATCAATTGGAGGAGAGTAAATCTGGTGCAACCGTACCAGTGGTCATTCCACGCAGAGGAAGGAATTGCACGCTGCGGTTCATCGACACCGACCTGCAGCTCCCAGAGGTCAGTCGGAAACGAAGCATTCGTCGGAATGGCCTAGATCTCTGCTGCAGACATTGTCCATGAGGGTGCTCTTGCAATTACTGTGTTGGCCGGTAGAAAGGCTGGGTCAGCTTTCCCGGGACCTCCACTTCAAAGCCAATGCTATCGGCAGCATGAATAGCTTGCAGATCACCGTTCAGAGATCAGAAGGGTTCAACCTAGGCTGATCCAGGGCTTCCTAAGTTAGGCTGATGAAGCTATACAGTCAGGACGGGAATATATTGTGGAGATGTCTTTTTTGGCTGCCCTTTTCCCTCTAGTTCGGGAGTGCCGCGATTTGTTCTTCAATTTCACGGCAGAGCGCACACCATCAGCACCTCAATCTTCGATTTTACTTCCCGCAGGCAATGCAGGGCCCGTATATCTTAATGTTTCATTTGAAGTCCCATTGCTTCTATCACGTGACGTGCCGTGGGGCAGATCGCAAAAATAGCGGCAGCACGGCGGCGAGCGAGTCATGCTCGGGCCGATGACGAACGGCGAAGAAGGAAGGAAAATTGATACGGTCGGCTAGTAAAGGTGTCCCTAAGAACCATTTCACGGTCTTGTCACGCTCGCTACTTAAGAAGTGCTGGCAGTGCGTTCCTGTTGGTGCATCGTGCAAGCTCCTGGTAGCAGACGACATAGCGCTGCGCTCTGCCAACTCATTTGCGCTTGCGATACCGCCTGTCGGCTGAGAATGAAAAAGAATGACATTAATAAATTACTTCTGCATTGCGTAAACGCTCGGCTCCACATGTGTATACTTCAGACCTTGCCGTATTATATTATATTCACATTTTGCATTTATTTAGCAAGCGGAAACGTTCTGCAGTTCCTCGATTAGCTCGTCATGTAATGACGTACACTTGAGAAGTGGACCCGCCGTGGTTCCTCAGTGGCTATGGTGTTGGGCTGCTGAGCACGAGGTCGCGGGATGGAATTCCGGCAACGGCGACCACATTTCGATGGGGGCGAAATGCGGAAACACCCGTGTGCTTAGATTTAGGTGAAAATTTCCGGAGTCCTCCACTACGGCGTGCCGCATAATGAGAAAGTGGTTTTGGCACGTAAAACCCCACAATCAAATCTCGAGAAGTGGCACCCTCTCGTCTATTGGTCGCGTCCTCCGATTCTTCCACCACCGGCTTGGGAGTGGCACGTTTAGTGACGTAAGCGGTGAAGTGAACGGTTCGTTTTCCGAAGGCTGCACTTAAAGAACAACAGTGGCGGTGAACACAGTCGGTGATCGTCGAAAATATGATCTGTGGGGCAAGTGCGTTGGCTTTTATAGATCTGTCATCGAAGATAACAGAGCAATCGATGGTGTCGGCGTGTCTTCGCTATTCTTTATTCGTTATTCGCTAAGTACTTCGCTATTCGCGCTTCGCCTACAATAATATTACACAAGCTTCGGTGACAACAGACAACTGATACAACCATCGATAACGTTCGAGAAGCTTCGGATGCATGCAGGCGGCTCCTGCGCTGAGTGATAACCTTTAACTATTTTGTTAGCCGCTGAAAAAGTGGTCACCCGAGAAAGATGAACCGGTACACGTGTCAGTATTAGAAATATATTTCTCAAAGCGCAAATCGACGGACGTGGTTTATTTAAAGGAGAGACCATAATACATCATTATTTCGATTGGCAGCCTCTCTGAGCTAATGGCAGGTATGTGACGCCATGTGCTCCAAATCTATCCTAAACCCTGTGGCTGCATAACGTTTACAAACGAATGAGGTTATACTGCTGAATTATATTTGTAAGATGGTGTAGTTTGTCCATAGAATGGGGCCTAAGCCTCTTTTGGCCAGAACAATCGGACCATCTTGCGTGGTACACACAACGACCACTTTTAGCTTTCTGCTTTCGAGACGACCGTGTTCGGTTGTTCGCGTCTAGGTGGTCTTTCAACTCACATGAAGTAACATGTCCCCTCCCACGAGGTCTTTTAGGTCGCTGCTTTAAACGCCAGCAAACTTACCAACTTCCGTTTCTAACATTATCAATAGGTAGGTATGCTTAATAGTAAGGCACATTCAAACTAAAGGATGAGACATAGACATATCACATACTTTCAGCTGATTTATTTGAACCTGCGGGTGTAGAGTGTAAAATGACTTACGTCTTAGACGTGAATAAGGGTGTAAGTCAGTCTATAGCTTGCAACCTTACACCCAAGAAGGGTGTAAGAGATTGAATTATAGACCGAATTACACTTTATTCGCTTTTGAGGGCATAATTTATTTTACAGTGCAGTTCAGTGGCTTTGGCGTTGGCTTCTGAGCCCGAGATAGTACTTTCGATCATGGCTATGGGGGCCACATTACGACAGCAGCGTAATCTAACGTACACTCAAGCTAGTTGGAATACCCTAATTACAAAAAAAATAAAATTAGCCGGAGTGCCCCACAACGACGTCTCCCATAAAGAGAGCGTGCTTTTGGCATGTGCAATCCCAGAACCTAATTGGCTTATTAAATAAGAGGCAATGACCCTGTAGTCAAATATAAACGAATCAGGTATGGGGCACTCAATTATGCTCATTGCGCGCATGCGGCATACGGAAACGAAAAGTTCTTTTCTTGTCAATGTCCCGCAAGCCGCACTGACACACTTCTCGTTTTTCATAGGATATCGACTTCGCCTCAATAAAAACTCCTCACCTCTCGTAGCTATTGAAAGAAAGTACAGCACAGCTGTCGAAGTGGGTACTGCACATACACCTTTTTTTTTTTCACAGGGCCGCCAGACGTGTATTGGTTCCGTTTTTTTTTTTGCATTATTGCGTTGTTCCCGGACGCAGGCATTCAGGCAACGATTGATTTGCCCGATATATCCTTTTCTGAAGGAAGGCGTAATTCTGTAAACTTCTCCGACCGGACTTTCAAAAAAGGGCTTTTCCTTATGGCCTACATTTGGCCAAATTGTTCTTTCTGAAGTGATTCTCTTTGCGCACGCCTAGATTGACTTTCTCGAATAAATATGCTTTACTCGAACCAGTAAAGAGGCTTTGATAAGTTTTCGCCTGCCTTACCCATTATAAAATGATATTTCCCGCAGCCCCAGTGAACTTCACAGTACCTTTGGAATAGAGAAATAAACGTTTTTGTATGTTGCTCGCGAGGACAGCGCACTAGTTGAGGCATGCACAAACACTGAATCACACAAATATGAGCGCTGAACTGCAACTAAAAGTTTTCGCTGGGATAGAAGCATTTATGTTCACGTTTCAATATAGCGCACGCGTGGGTGACATGAAGAGGGGTAGGGGAGGAGGAAGAAGGGACGCATTAAACGTAAGCATACTTGCGTTTCGCTCAGCAACAAGCGTTCAATTGCAGTCCAGCGCGTTCGTTTGTGCGATGCAGCGTTCGTCCTTATGTCAAGTGCACTGAATTTGGAACAGTAATTGTGCACAAATTGTCACACCAACACATCCTTTGACGATTTGATGACGGTGTGATGAAACGTAACTTCATAAAATTCGCACCTCGAACGAGCCAAGAAATCAGCACATATAGTGCCGATCACGACTGCTTTGCTTGATTACGTCATTCTTGTCTGCTTAGTCGACGGTCGCCACACGTGATGTCTAGGAACAAAGGTTGCCGGCAATTTCGACATTTCCAGTGATGAAATTTAAACTGTGACGGGAACCCATCCGGCCGGACAAATACATGTTCAAGGACGCCAAGTGAATCACTGAGGAAGACGGCCTTGTACATCGTCGTGGAGGATGCGAGTGGACATTGAACACGCCCCAGGCACAAGCTGAAGCCATCGCAGGTACGAAGCCATAGTTCCACGCGTGCCAAGACGCAAGCTAAGGAAACTTCTAGGAAACGCAAATGACGAGCTGCTGCGTGAAAAAAAAAAGAAACACGTTATTTTTTGCCATATTTTACGATACAGGTTGCAGCGATTTTTAATGCAAGTATGTCAGCGAAGCAAGCAGCTTCAGGAAATAAGCCGAAAAGCACGAGTACGTGCCGAGAAGGCACGTATCCTCGCCGAAAATTGCTGAGTCACTGGCCGCAAGATGTAGAAGTGGAGAAGTGCACATGTACCAGCTTAAAAAACAAAACAAAACAAAAGAAAAAGTACGCTTGCGTCGGGAATCTCCACATATCTAAACCGTCGGATTGATAGGGTTGCTAGCTCATGCGGCAGTTTATTCGATGTAAGACTGTTGCTGTATCGGGCGTCATCGTTCATCTTTCGCCAATAATCTCGGCTGACGTGCGACAGTGAACGCGACGAAAGCTGTTGTGCCGAAACGGGGCCGATTAATCACTCGCACAGCGAATAATGACGTGTCTGTAATCACTTAAACACAGCACGCATGCTATAGAAATGACGACGCATGACTTTCTGGTGACGTGAACTCGCTGCCTCTGTGGCATACGGAAGTGTACTTAAACAGGGCGTGCTTGTTTTACTGGTTTTATTGTGCATGAGGCTCCTGTAAGGGAGAGGGAAACGTCGATAGCTTGACTACATTTTTTAATCTCGGTGCATCACTACGCATTTTTTTGGAGATTTCAAATATCACCAAATAAATCCAATAAATCGACCATTGATTTTACTGCACCACCAGTGAAGGAAAGCGAATACTGTCCCTCCCCCCTTTTGTTAACTTATTGTCGCCTTGCCTAAATTGTAATAACGATACAAATGACATATAGAGTGAACAAGAAGAGGCCACGCCAGGTCCAACTGATCTTTACCATTGTAGGTTGTCGTTGACTTACAGAAAACTAATGGCAAGAAACGTTCAAACAGTCAGTCCACTCGGTTGTACGTGCTTATGCGAACTACTTTCAGAAGAACCCGTCGTGGCGGCGTAGTTGCCTTCGTGTTGTGCTACTAAGCCCGAGGTTGCGGGATCGAATCCCGGCCACGGCAGCCGCATGTCGATGGGGGGCGAAATGCAAAAACCGCCATGTACTGCGCATTGGAAGCATGTTAAAGAACCCCAGGTGCTCAAAATCTACCCGCAGTCCCCCACTACGGCGTGCCTCATAATCACATCGTGGATTTGGCACGTAAAACCCCAAAATTGAATGTTTTTTTTTATTTCCGAAGAAATCTGTGGCTGACTTCTAATTCACCTATGAATGTGGACTTCTCCTGTTTTCAATATGCCCCGCTGTTCTTCGCGAGACTAATTGCATAGGCTGTCCCAACAAGTCCACGTCCTGCCCCTAGATTGGTTTGCCACGATATGAAGGCACACAGAACTCGTTCTGCTTCGGCAAGAACTCGGTTCTGCGTTGGGCCGATCCAGAAATCCGCATGTTCCCTCTTTCAACGTAACGGTGGTGTTATTTCGCGTCGGACTACTGCGTTCCTAGGTCGTTTTGGAAATCGATATGTTCAAAGCAGCTGATGTACAGCTGGCGGTCAAAACTGCATAGGAAGTGTGGGCGTCTCGTGAAAGTTCATGTCATATAATTTTGTTTTCTTCTTTTTAGCGATGGCAACAGCTGGTGACAAAACAGACAGATTCTAGAATAGCGATATATATATGCATATGCATTATCTTTTCTGTGCAAACAGCAAAACTATATGAACATTGTGCATATATCCATAGCAATTTGATGAGGAATATGTGGACTCTGGAAGACTGTCCACAGCTTTTTGTTTCGTTTTGCCGACGATATAAAATGTCTGTCGTTTGATTCTGGCTCGAAATGGTTGTCGGAAGCGAGGACCGCTGGGTATTATTCAATTTCGGTTTATTAGGATTGCCTAATATGAAGACACCCATAAAATGCACCGAGAGGAAAATAGAGAACGAGCAGGCTGACAAGTGCCGCAGAAAGGGGAAGAAATGCAACAAATATGCAGGAATATATACATTCTTTTCAGGGAATTTCGATATCGATCAAGTCTGTTTACACTGATTGACGACTTCCCAAGAAAAAATACGTTCTCATGCCTAGACAGCACCTCCCGAGGGATCAAACGAACCCTTAATCATAGCACTGCGTTCCACAAATATTTAATTATACTTTCATAATTTGGTAGGAACTTCTTGCTGGCTAGTTGGTACATACTTGAACGAAGGCTAAACTGCGCGAAAACACAAGAAGGGGGGGGAGGGAAGAAAAACTGGAGTTGAAGGGCAGAGAGGTCAACCAGATTTGGTGTCTTGTTGGCTGCCCTGCACAGGGCGATGGGCTAAGGGAATAAAAGATAAGAAACAAGAGAACGTTAAAAAAAGAAGAGAAAAAGGACCGCATCAGTCCGCACAATATATACTTTTTCAATGGGTTTCGTTTCCTTCTAAAAGTACGCTATCCCATATAAAGCAATTCGTGCCGGCAATGACTGGGGCTAGGGTCCAAGAATTCTGTCTTCCTTAAGGGGGCGGTTATAGATCCTATCGAACGTGGTACTGAGGACTTTTCTTTGCGTACCGAAGCGACGACAAGCCCACAGAACGTGCGTTATCATCTCTTTGCACCCGCAAACTTCACAATCTGGACTTCTGGCCATTCTGATGAGGTAAGAATGCGCATTGGTAAAAGCTACTCCAAGCCATAGGCGACAAATGAGGGTTACCTCACGTCGTGGCAGACCATGTGGAAGGCGGAGCTTCAGATGAGGATCCAGAACACAAAGGCGCTCGTTTTTAAAATCTGCCGAACTCCATCGGACCAGTGTAAGCTCGCGAGCGAGCGCAAGGAGCTGTCGCGCTGTGTCTGTTCCTGACAGCGGGATAGCGCCGCAACCAGGACTGGTGTGTGAAGAACGAGCGGCTGCGTCTGTTTGCTCGTTTCCATGGATACAGCAATGACTTGGCCACCATTTAACTACACACTCTTCTACTGCATGAACTGCCCGGTGGTAAATTTCTCGTGTGTCCGCGATAAGTCGTTCGTGGGGTCCACGGCGCAATGCGGAGAGCAACCTCTGCAGGGTGGCCTTGGAATTGCAGATGATTGGATCATTCCTGGGGCGTTTCCTGATCGATCAGCTCAATTGCTGCACGCAGAGCTGGAAGTTTCACAGTGGTCGTTGGTGCCAAGTTCGATGTGCTGAATTGTATCACTGTTGATTTTGCTGCGAGAAACATTGTAGCTGCATAACTGGACTGCACAACATCGGTGTAAACATGTAAGCGGTCGCTGTGGACCTCAGGTAATAGCAACAATGCTGCCTGCTTTAATGCCGATGACGGTATTTGTGCCTTCTTGATGCCTGGAGCAAAAGGAGCACGTACTACACCTGCGTTCGCGGTGTAATCACCTTAACTGATAATTTGATTTGACATGTTGTGTGACGCATAACTTTTGTCACCTAACATCCCAAGTGGCTTAATAAATCTGCATGCCGCCGTTGCTTTAAATCACAGCCCTTCGCCTCATCTATTTACAGTGCCAATTCAACTTATGGGTTGTTGCTTTGGTGGCTGCAATGCGTCAATTCACACCTACCTGCATTCTCAAATTTGAGATTGCAGGTAGGTGTAGGGAGAGTGCAGGGTGTAGTTGATTGGTGACCAGTGATGAAGGTTTGTGCTAGCAGCCAGTAGCGAAAGTTTTTTTATTAATTGACTGGCTGACGGAGGGAATAATTCAAGCAAAGGAAGAAATAAAAAAAAAGTAAAATGAATTGATTGAACGGATGAAAGAACGGCCGGCTCACTCGCTCGCTCACTCACTCGCTCACTCGCTCGCTCACTCACTCACTCACTCGCTCACTCACTCACTCACTCACTCGCTCACTCGCTCGCTCGCTCGCTCACTCACTCGCTCACTCGCTCACTCACTCGCTCACTCACTCACTCACTCACTCACTCACTCACTCGCTCGCTCGCTCGCTCGCTCGCTCGCTCGCTCACTCACTCACTCACTCACTCACTCACTCACTCACTCACTCACTCACTCACTCACTCACTCACTCACTCACTCACTCACTCACTCACTCACTCACTCACTCACTCACTCACTCACTCACTCACTCACTCACTCACTCACTCACTCACTCACTCACTCACTCACTCACTCACTCGCTCGCTCGCTCGCTCGCTCGCTCGCTCGCTCGCTCGCTCGCTCAGTTTATTTCCTCAATCCATTGAACCATTTGTTCATTCTTGCATGGGCCTGTTTAAGCGATAATTCTCTACCTATTTACACGTCGGCGACTTCGTACAGCCCTGTGTTTTGTTTCGGATAATCTGTTTACAACCCCACAGGCATTAACAGATGACGAAGTGCTCCGATGTCACTAGCCTTGAGTGCCAAATTAGCGGCGCATCGACTTCGCATTTGCCAGCCGCGATGGCGACGATAAAGAGCGCAGATTAGCGCCATCCTTCACTGGCGCCGCTGGCGGCCCGTTACGTGTTAATGAGCCTAAAGCTTGCATTGCCGCTAAGCCCATTGGCGCTTGAGTAATTTACGCGGCAATCAAATAAAGCGACGCAACGTGTTGCAGCAGGACGGTGCGAGCTGCCTACTATAGCTTCTTTGTTTCATTTTTTTTTCAAAAGGCCTACAAAGTGTGTCTCTCTCAGAAACAAGAGAATTTCCTTGATTATCACGGTCCCCATTGGACCAAGAATTTCGTTGAGAGGCCTGCCGCTCTGTCCTGATTATGCCCTTTAATGGATTGATTACGCTGCTGGCTAAGAAGGCAGTTTATTCAATATAAGCCTGTTGCAATTTCGGGCAGGGTCGTTTATGTCCCACTTACAATCTCGGCTGATGTGCTGTAGAGCACGCGGTTAAAGCCGTTGCGCCGAAAGTGGGCGATTAATCTTTCGGTAGCGGGGGTGGGCGGGAGGGGTAGGGACAAATTAGGACAATTTTGGTATCCTGTCAACACTGCTCGCTATTAGTTTTTTGGAGCATTGCTCAATGAAGCTTTGAAAATCATCTGTGGTCAGCTTCGCAGTCGTCATTTTGTCTGGGTGTTGAGCTGAGTACTTTATGTTGTGTCGCGGTAGGCAGATGGCGTTGTTGCTGTGGATACGAACGCCAGCTAAACCGTAACTACGGCTGAGTGGCTGCGGCTTGGTTTTACAATACCACGTTTCATTCCCGACAAGGGTAGCTGTATAGTGGGAAACGGGGTGAAGGGGAAACCAAAGTTAACGTATATTGAGAGCTTCAGCTGTAAATGAGAATCACTTAAGTTGTCAAGGATGATTCACGAAGTCGTTCACCTCATAGCCAAGAGCAATCCGCAGGGACGACAAACCGAGCTGTTTAATTTATTCTTTCAATAAATTAACTTCCGACAGGAATTCTATGGACGCTATAGGTGCATTCGCCCCGTCGGCGTCGACGCCAACGTAGTCGTGCCTTCCTGGGGACGGCGCATGCGCAGCTCGCGCTACGAGGGCTAGGGGGCGGTCTCCAGAGACTTGGAGTTAAACAGCTTGGAAGCGTAAACGACGCAGCGCAGCGTGGACGCTTTCTTTCAACGGCTGGCACACGCACGCTGTAAGCACGTCAGCGTTCCTGCTGAGAGGTTACGTGTACACCCTGAGGTGGGAAGTAAACGTCAATATAATTAACTATCTATAATTATCTGTATATACATAACTAGGCACTGATTAAACGTCGACGCTCTCCCGTCGGTCTCATGTCATGCCTCCTATATGCTCGACGCCTGCAACCCCAGTGGCAGCTCTGCTCGTCACGTCACCGTCGTGAGACGCCTGGTAGCTGCCAGGGCGCTGTTTCTTCTGGCCGGCAAGTGTTGCCTTGCGTGCATCGGCGTATGGCTAGAACACCGTGCGAGGAGTTTCAAGCGCAGGACGAAACCTCTCTGCCGCTGTGAATGCTTCACCATTGGGGTGAAACTGCCGCTTAAAACAAGTATGTTGCCTCATAATGACCCACAATGTAATTAAAGCAAAACTTCCTTTATACGCTTAAGATTGTAACTCAGCCATATATATAGTTCTAACTCACATACGGGAAGCATCGCCAGGTTCGAACCCGTTAGTAGTATCCTTTTGTGTCACGCACACCCAGCTCTCAGATGACACTGAGGTGGAGAGTAGGGCAAGTTGGTTAAAGTTCGTGTTGAAGTTCTTTTGACCGGTCGATGTTATCGTGAAATTCAAACGACGTGCATTGAAATTCTCTAAGAGGGAAATAGAAAAAAAAAGCTTATTCTTACGCAGAATTCACGCGCTTTGGGTATGGATAGTATGCCAGGCACTTTGCCGCTGGCTGGCTTTCCAATATCGTATGTGCTTTCCCAGAACGTCACCAGGTGGATCAATGTGTTTGTGTAGGGCAAGCAGTTGTATGCGCCGCGAGAGCAGCGGGACGATGATCGCACGGGCGACCGTCGTATTATAGAAACGACATGATTTCAACTATGGCCGTTCGACACGACTTTGCGACATGTCGATTTTGGGATTCTACATAGTCGAAGGTAATGCGTTGACATGAGCCAGGGATACATGGATTCCTACGTCATCAGCGACGTACGTGTTACACACTCGCACGTACTTATGTCCGTCCTGCCGTCTACGCTAAGAAAATGCTAGAAAGTGTTCGACCATGGCCATCCATGAAGGCGACGCAATGCCGTGCAGCTTCTACTTAGTGTAAGCTGTACGAGAGTGGGGAATGTAGTACAGTGTTATGCGATGTAAACGCGATACTCGTAGCACGTGGTTGCATGTTACTTTGTCGCGCCACGGGCGGACGCTGTGGACACTAGACTGATAAATATTTGTGCAGCATGAAAGAGAGAGTCTTTGTTAGGCACTGTGATTGCATTCGGCCCCTCAGCAGTCACCCGGTGCTCAATGACAACGCAGAAAGCGCCGGCTGCCATGTGATCCTTGTATTGCGTTTCAAACGCTGAGCAGTGTACGTGAGCTGATTCTGAAGTGTCTCAAAGTGCTAGTTGCCACGAGCGAAGAACGGGAGGAACTGGCACGTGACTGACGCGCTAATCGTCTAAAAGAGCTGTTTGGCTTGGGCAAGGGAGTAGTGGGTTTCCGAGTGTGGTGCTATAGAGCACCAGACAGCGGTGCTCGGGGAGGGAGACTCGGCTCCAGCATTGGACATGCTGGTTCATTTTTTTTTTTATTTAGGAGGTTCGAAACGAGAAGAAACGGGAACCTACCTACGTACTCATTGGAAAGTGCCTGGGCCGAGTTATGAAATGCTTCATGTTAAAAACGTAGCATGGTTTAACCAGATAGCGGGCGTAGAGAAGGCATAAAATGCAATAAACTACAGAGTTGCGAAGGAGCAGTTTAGGCACAAACACCCCAGTCGGCTTACTGCGTTAGTGTTTTGCTTCTTTTATCTACCTCTATTTCCCTCACAGGCTTCAGAAAACACACAAGGACAAGAAGAGTAACGTGAACATTTACATCAGTCATTTGGAGCTATTGTCGTTGCTTTCTGATTGTTTTTTATTTGGCATTGTTATGCCGAGTGCAATGCACCCTAATGCTCAAGCATACTCGGACGTTCCACAAGAAGCACATTGTGCGAATTTGCAGAAGCACCGGGCTGTTTTGAACCGCGTGTCAAAGCAGCACCATTTTTTTTTGTCAGCTGCTTGACCGAATTGCATTTCAACGGGAGGTTTCGAAATCACCCTCACTGCTAACCCTTAAATATAATGGTAATACGTTGCTCTAGGGAGATACAGATACAGTCGGAACAGGAATTAGATTAGCATTCTTCGCCCGCTTCAGGCGTTTTGAGATATCTCTATGCCTGACTGTCTATGTCTGTCTGTCTGTCTGTGTTTGTCTATGTCTGTCTATGTCTGTCTGTCTGTCTGTCTGTCTGTCTGTCTGTCTGTCTGTCTGTCTGTCTGTCTGTCTGTCTGTCTGTCTCTCTGTCTGTCTGTCTGTCTGTCTGTCTGTGTTTGTCTATGTCTGTCTGTCTGTATGTCTGTCTGTCTGTCTGTCTGTCTGTCTGTCTGTGTTTGTCTATGTCTGTCTGTCTGTCTGTCTGTCTGTCTGTCTGTCTGTCTGTCTGTCTGTCTGTCTGTCTGTCTGTCTGTCTGTCTGTCTGTCTGTGTTTGTCTTTGTCTGTCTGTGTGTCTGTGTTTGTCTATGTCTGTCTGTGTGTCTGTGTTTGTCTATGTCTATCTGTGTGTCTGTATTTGTCTATGTCTATCTGTCTGTATATCTATGTTTGTCTATGTCTGTCCCTATCTGGCTGCCTGTCCATCTATGTTTGTCTATGTCTATCCATATCTGGCTGCCTGTCTTACGCCGACCCAGTGGCCCACGTTGCCTACAAGCTTGAACCACTGTGTACTCGCTTGCGGTCGTGATTCCTTCATGCTCGTTCTAGCTTCATGACCTAGCTTCGCGATCTGATTTCCATGATGCCTTTGCCATTGTGCCTTCTGCGCCTACCAAGAGAGTGGCCGGAATTCCCTAATAGCCTGAACCACTAGGTAGGTGCTCGTGATCGTGATGCCGTGCTGTTCGTTCCATCTTCTTCATTGAAGCTTTGTAATCCGATTATTGTTATGCCATCGTCATCCCATCATCGTCATCACACCGCTGTCATGCATTTGTTCTCACACTTCGTTACGATGCCGTCATAGTCGTTCCATCGTCTTCACTCCAGCCTCGTCTTCCGACTCTCATCATGCCGTCGCCATGACGACATCGTCATCAAACATGCTTCGTGATACAATCGTCATCTCGTCATTGGCGTCGTACACGCGAGCTCGTCCTATAGTTCTCATGTCATTGCCATGCTACTACTGTCGTTGAGTCGTCTTGATGCATTTGTCATCATACCATTATTGTTATGCCATGACGGTCACTACATCGTTTCTATTCTAACTTCATCGTCTCCCTCTCGTTATGCCGTCGTCGTGTCATCATTGTGGCCACACATGTGTCGTCGTTGCGCCACGCCCATCATTCCATCGCAGCGCTTCTCCGTCACTCTATTATAATTAAGCCACCGTTGTCATTGCCATCCTCGTCGAACAGTCGCCATCATCCATCCGTTGTCATACTATCGTTGTCGTTCTGTCGTGCTCGTGCCATCGGTGCACATCAGAATCGTCATCTGATTCTCGTCGAGTCCTCGTCGTCATGCAGTCGACGTCATCCCGTTCTCCTCATACATTTGTTTCGTCATCGTCATCATTCACTGGTGATGAATTTGTTCTCATACCATCGTCGCGGTGCCATCGCGGTCGCTCTGTTGTCGTTATTCTAAGTTAGTCGTCCAACTCTCGTCAACGCGTCAATCGTCATGCTTTCGTTTTACCCCCGTCATCACTTGAATGACGTCTTCCCATTGTCCTCGTACCGTCGTCGTCACAGTGCCATCATCGATTCACAATCATCAGTCTTTCGTAATTTTATCGTGATCTTGCTTACTCATTTAATCGTGCATATGTGTCAATGTCATGCCATGCTTGTCATTGCGTTGCCGTCGGACAGTTGCTATCGTTTATCCGTTGCCACGCCGTCGTACGCGTGCTTCCAGCTTTGTCATCTGGTTATTCCCATAGTGTCATCGCATATGCCATCGTCGTCATGAACCGGTCGTCATGCCATTGTCCAGATTTCGTGCTCACGCTGTCGTAATTACGCCATCGTCGTCATTCAAACATCTTCACCTCATTTTCGAGGTGCCGGCGTCACCGTACTACATGTGTCATTCCATCAACGTCATTGCTTCGTCATTACTGCGTCAGCGTCATACAGTCAGTGACATGCCGGCTATCGACTATGGCAAGGGAGGGCCGTAGAAAAGTGGCGTGATACCAGTGTAGGTCGCATAAAGCGGACGCAAGTTAAGTCACGCAATGACTGCTACATATGTTAAATACAGTGACTTCAGGAATACGATGTGTAACTAGATTGTTCTAAAACTAATCGCGTTATCATCGACGGTCATCGTGAGATGACTTGTACCGTAATATTTTAAAGTTAGGTGCATGTATGTGTATACAACTACTTTCTTTCTTTTATTTTAGGAAACCTAAAAAGTAGATTGTCTCTGGCAGATAGAGAAATTTTCCTTCTAAATCTGCACCAATGGAACAGCGAACCCTACTTGCGCTACAAATAGCCGGTTTAACGAATTAACAAATTTTTGCTAAATAAATTGATAATAAAGGGAAAATGAGTTATTCACCCAGTCGTACCTAAGTGCTACAGAGGAAACCCATACGGGTTCCTGTAAAGAAAAGCTTCGCAGGTGAAGAAAAATTCGTCCTCGTCCGGGACTCGCACCTCAGACCACTGCCTTTCCGGGGCAGCCGCTCTACCATTTCAGCTAACCAGGCGGCTAGCCGATGGCAGGTGAATTCAAATTTATCAACAATTCAGAAGCAAAGGGAAGAGTTTGACATAATAGTTCTGCCGAAACCCGCGAGGTAGAGAAAAGTTTTTAGTGAGACATCCACCCAAACGTAGCTAAGTGCTACAAAGGAAACCCATACAGGTTTCTCGAAAGAAAAGCTTCGCAGTTGAAGAAAAATTCGAGGAATTGAATCGAGGAACCCGTATTGGTTTCCTTTATAGCACTTCGCTACGTTTGGGTGGATGTCTCATACTCCCTTTATTAATTACTTCTTTCTATATTGCGTGTTTCCGTGTAACTATTATATCTATGTAAATTTATGGTTGTTGAGCTCAAAGCATGTGTAGAGACAGCGGAATTCAGGTAAGAAGTATCCAGAAGTCAAGCCCATATCCCAGAAATTTTCGAAGCACAACACGTCTTAAGATATTCATCCCCGAACTGTGACGCCAACTGTGACATGGTGGCTTCCTGAACTATGCCAGAGATATCAACAGTGATTAGTGCTCCCGAGTAAGCAATAAAATGCGCTATATATCAGGGAACCTAACGGAACTACTGTGTAACAAAAATACAGGACTTAGGATTCATGGCTGCATACACTAATCCGCAAGATTAGGAGAAAGAAGAACGTGAACAGCGTTGGTTATTGGGGATGGCGACGATGATGACCAACAGCAATACGGTTGCTTGAACGCAGTTTTTGCGAGCCACGAAATGTCCCCCTTATTTCCCAGTGGCTTGAGTACGGCCATTATACGTAAGTGTCTTTTACACGGTCGTTATGAATGTTATTGCTTTGCTCCCAATGCTTAGATTTACGACCTGTCTGCTTTCCCTATTCCGCGTCTCACGTTTTGGGTTTCCTCACCCATTTTTTCAACAAGCCACATGAAGAAAAAAAGTTTGCTGTACGTAGAAACATTTGCCGGGCCTGCGGAAAGTGTCACGTCTGCAATGGCTTCAAGAAGAGCAAGCTCGATTTTTTGGAGCATCGTATGTTATCGTAGGTTTCCGGATTGCCTAAGCAGTTGAACGAGATTTCCCCAGCATTTGCGACATTGCTGAAAATGTTGAGTATGCAGTATGAGTGCGAAAATTTTAGACAGGAACACATCTTCAGTGATGCAAGGGCTCGTATAAAATATACCCGCCACCATGCGTAACAGCAGCATGTGGTGAGAGCTTGCCAGTTGATACGATCCTGACGGCCTCGTATCATATTAGACGGCAAGCAGCGAAATCAGAAAGCCCGCACGTTTCTTGTGGGACGAAAGGCACATTCTTCTAGCAGGTATTTTGGGAACGTAAGTTGATCATTACGTTTCACGATGAGCGATGAATATATTCATTGTCCAAAACGGAGCTGCAATTGCGATCTCGTAGCATTTGCTTAGCCGATGTTTTATTTGGGAGCTGTACCCTTATGAATAATGGAAACACGAGTGGCACCATTTACTCATGTTTCCGTAGATACGCGTACGTTCGTCCACTCAATAGGCCAGATGGATGGACAGGACGGGGTGAATGGCGTAGATGGATAGGTACCGTGGATGGGATGGATGGATGAGATCGATGGATGTGATGTGTTGAATGTAGGGATAGATGGAAAGGGTGGTTAGGATTGATGGATATGATGAATGGTTGCATAGGACGGGTGGATGGGATGTGTGGATGAGATGAATGGATGGGATAACTGAATGAATGTGGTGGATCGAGGGGATGTATGGATGAAATGGATGGATGTGACGGATGGGAACAGCATCTGCGGCTTAGTTGTAGAGCGCCCGGCTCGGCTGAGGGAGGTTGCGGGCTCGATTCCCACCACCCCCGGGCACCCACTGGTTCTCACAAATGGGCACAAGAAGTACCCCGGCCTGGCGTTGGGCTTTATTCAGGGGCGATCGCAGATCGCTTTCAAAATACGGTCGCGCGACTGCGCGCAGCCACCACGTGCGCAGTTGCAGCCTGAGTAGAACGCCACCCCCTCTCTCCCCTCCCCCGGAGCTTTGCGCACGACCGGAGACTACGCGCTTCCTGCCCGCTTTGGTCTCTTTCGCGCGGGCGAGATTGAATCGCGATCGTCGTCTCCCCTCGCATGTCTTCGCTCCCACATACCACGTAGGGCGCGCAGCGAGGGTGTTACCGCCCTTGAACATTAGACGAAACAGCACGGCGACGGCGACGCCGACGCCGACGCTGGTGGCGGAAATGCGCTTGGAGTGCCCATATTATTGCTATCGCAATAATAAAGCTTCAGTCTCTTATGTACGTTACGGTGCTGATGTCCTCACGTCGTGCACAGGCGTCGTGTTCAGGCGTAGACGTACGCCTGAACAAACGCGATAGAACAATAAACAAATGAACAGCCATTCCACTATGGGAAGGGATATGACCAGTGAAGCTGTAGCACTACACAAAGGGTTAGGCAAGGGTACATGCATTTATTTTCGTCCTTTGGTCATGGTAATTACGATAGCTTTGTTATTACTGTGACACAAACTGATTGGTTTAGTAACAACCTAAGACAGATTCTTGGCCAAAGTTAAATCTATACAGGACGCTTGAGTAGTTGAATGATGTGGATTGGTATGACATTTCAAACCCAGCTCTTCCAGCCCCACAAACTGAGTGAGCCATTTCTTGTCTGGTTTTGAAATGCTCACATTGAAGTCTCCAATGGTGGTCACAGGGATAGTGTCATCACGGCTAAACGATGCAAAGTGCGTGGTCATGGACTTCTCGAAATCACACTAGGGTGGGCCTGGAGATATCTACACAGTGGACATTACACTTCGTTCTTCCCTTTGTACCGCACAGACATCCCCACATTCTGGGGCATTATCTCCTTGCGAGTAAAGGCTGCAGCGTGGTACATTAATTTTCTCGTTCGCATATATGGCAAGGCCTCCAGCTTGTGAGTCCATGCGCTGTTCACAAACGAGTGCAGTACACCGATCAACTTGAAACGATGCGCCTTGATTGATTGATTTAGTTTATTATATTTATTCTTCTTCCTATTATTATTAGGCGCTTAGTACTTAAAGCCTGCTTCGCCTTCGCCATGCATCTGTTCCGGAATCGGCTCACGCTCACCTTTCTTTTTTTATTGTTAACGCACCGACACGCAAAATATATGTAACCATAGTCATACACAGCTTCGATGTAAAAAGAAAACGAAAAGAAAGGTTCTTAGAAACCTGACTGAGAAACGAAGACTTCGAGAAGGAAGGGAGATCGAAATACTGGCCACGGCATCACCCCTCTAGGTTGGACGCTCTGCGCGAAATCCCTCACCACCCCCGTCGTCAAGGCAGCAGCCTCTCCTTAAAGGTGGGTGGCTTCCGTGACCCCGGCAGCAGACTGCTTGTAAAACAAGCTGGCTTTTCAAGGCAGGCACGCTAGATGTTCGCGTGCCGTCATAAGGATTTCGCGCCTCTCGGGTACGGAGAGGGTACTTGCGCGTTGGGGACGCCAAGGAGGTACGCTCACGCTCCAGAGTGGATGGGCTTTCCCCTCTAGGTACATTCACATGAACCCGATAGAGTCGGGTCTAGTCGGCTCTTTGGGCCCAAAATCGGTCTTCGGGTCCATGATAACGCTGGTGGATGCGGCTGAGTGAGCATCCAGGCCACTTCTGTCGAATCGTCTGCGAGGGATGGGTGAACGAACTCAACCCACTTGGCAACAGCAATGCATGTCTTGTCGGACTGCATCAGCCCGGCTTCTGACTTTACCCACCCGCGTCTTGTTCCTGTAAACTAAGCTTCAGTATCCTTTCGGAGATCTCACATACGATGAGTACGCTGGCAACTGTCCTGAGGCGAAGAGTATTGCTGTAGCACAGGTACAGCGATGTCCGTCGTAAAGGTGCTCACGCCACCGCGCGAGTGTGCGAGTGAGCAAGCGAGTGACTGTTTAAGTGATTGAGTGAAACCGGTCAGAGATAGAAGGCACGAAGAAACGGGCGCGTGGGAGGTTAACCGGAAAAAGCGTCCGTTTGGTCACCTTACACAGTGGACGGGGAAGAGAAAGATGACAACGAGAGGCTTTTCCCTCGCCACAGGCGCGGACAATGAGTGTTACGCACTCGGTATGATGGCACATGACCTTCAGCGTGAAAGACGCGACGGGAGACTGCCTTTATTTTTTTATTTTCCTTTCTTCCAGAACCTGCGTGCCTGCCTACAGGCCTGCCAGGCTTACTCGCTGAAACAATGAGCTGATATATAAATATGACTTTTATACGAACTGATTTATGCTCACGTTCATACAAAGCAAAGCAGGCGACGCTTAGAAGACCAGGAAACCATTCTCACTGTTTGCACTCGCGATCAAAAAGAAAGAAAAAGAAAGAAAAGGAAGAAGGATATGGCGGATGTCATATGAAAGAACAATATATGTATACGCGTCCCGAAAACTGATGAATCAGTAAGTCACAGTTGGTGCCACAAACATGATTATTGCGTGAAAGCTGCCGCAGGTCTTAGCCTATTTACTACTGAGCGAACGGAGGGACACTTCTGCGACCAGCGGCCGCAGTGAACGCTTCGAAGTCACGGGCAATATTGTCACGTGGTAGTGACGGTGAAGAAAGAAGCAATACGGTGGAATACAAAACTAGCTTTTATTGGGCGAACCTGTGCCCACAAAAACAGGCTACACTTATAGCACAACGATAGCGGCGAACACGGTCGGCGATCGTCGGAAAACTTATCAGCGGGTCAAGTGCGTCGGCTTTTATAGATCAGTCGTCGAATGTTCCAGATTACCTGATGGGACCCGCGTGTCTTCCACAAAGTTCTACACCATTCGTGTCACGCGATGAAATCTGATAACACAAGGTTCGGCGACAAGAGACACGCGGATAGAAGCGTCGATAACTTTCCAGAAACGTCGGATACATGCAGGCGCGTCCCTCGCTGTGCAATTACAGTTGTTAAGCGGCGAAACGTGGTTGCCCGATAAAGATAAGTACACGTGTCAATATAATCACGTTTCGTACTGCGCAAGTGTAACATGTGCACAAATAATGGGTAATCTCACGTCACCTTACGCCCGCATACTCTAGTTTTCACAATAGAACTAACTGTTCCGGCAAAGCAGTCGCGCAATGCATACAGCCATGGCGCGGAACGCGCGGTCCTCTATGACCGCACTTCCTACTTCCGTTGCCTGTTAGGTATGCAACTGAGTACTGGAATATCTACGCGCCTGCACGTCATCCTCATTTGAGACCGCTGGAAGTCCTCCCGCCGTATCCTCTTCCTTCTTATTTTCCTCTTCCTGTTCCTCCTCTAGGAAGTCGTCTAATTCACATCCCTGCCTTTGCGCTCCTTCCTATCTTTCCCCCCTCCCTGGACATCGTAAAGGAAAACAGCATAAACTTTACCCATAAGTGAGCTGGAATCGATAGCGATATCTTGTGTGTGCCTTGCGAGCGCAAAGAGATCCGAAGTGCGAAGTACGCGAAAGTACTGTAAAATATGTCGGGCCTTCATGATGTGAAGGGTTCAGTGGTTTGGAATCGGGAGGAAGGAAAACGGCAGCCGCTTTCCATTTTTCTCCATTAACAAGCAAGCTCTTTGGAAAAACGTAAATGCAGAGTCATTTCATTTCGTAATCTACTCGGCCAAACGAATTTTGCCGTCTCCAATGTCCTTTCAGAGGCGTAAATAGCTAAGTGTGATCGTTGTGCTGGCGCACGCGTAATGCCAGTGTTGTCAGGTACATTTCTTATCAGCAGCGTGAGTGACCTCCACGGAGATAAGGCCAACTTTACAACACTACCATCCCTACGAGGACACCATGTGAGCGCAGATAGACAGTCAAACCCGTAAGCAAGGAAAAGAAACTCTGGGTCCTGGTTACCGCGAGTGCACAACGTTTCACTACAGAAAGAGACATTATCGATCACATAACAAGAATGCCCCCTCCCCCGAAGAAAGCAGAAAGAAAGCCTAATCAAAAGACAACTCTTATGCCATTAATACTTTGCGAGCCGCGGACCTTACCTCTGTCATAATATCAAGAGGGCTCGCCCACACTCCAAGAAGTTTACACCCTGTGGGGCTTGTCTTGTCCCCAAACAATAATCGTCATCTGCCTTCCTTGCGTTTCCTCTATTGAAACCTCGGCGCTCGCTACTTTCCTGTCGAGAATGCTGTGTCAATCTGATAACGCGCAAGCCGTTCGTGACTAGGAAGTACCGGGCTCGCAGCGTTATAGAAAGGATGCTGGCAAGACAGATGACGATTATTGTTTCGTGACAAAACCCAACCCAAAGGGCGTAAACATTTTTTGAGAGTGTGCGCTATCAGTTTGATAACGTTAAATTGGACCCCCGAAGGTGCTTTTTTCCGTCTTCTTATAATTATTAGACGCCCATTTGCTCATCTGTGGCATTCACGAGCAAAGAAGCTTAGTTGCGTAACCTTTACGTAACCCCCATCTGTTATCGCGCGAGTGCAGCTTCATCAAATTTTCAAGCCGCGGTCAATTGTTGCAGCAACGGCGCGCCAGGGGACGATCCCAGAAGCCAGCGTTCCCACGGCTCAATCGGCGGGCGTGATAAGCCGCGCAGAGCAAGGTTTCGTGTGGGAATATGAGCACCAGTGTAATGTTTCCACACAGGATCTCCTTTATTTCTGCGCCTATAGGCAATGTATGCACTCTCGTAGGAATGTAGGGCTGTGTAGGTCCGTGCAATCGAACGTCAAAGGCGGTAGGGTTGTCGCCTTTTGGCTGCTGCTGACGAAATGTGTGCAATTTTGTGTACACTGCAAACACGTCATATACGCCGCTGCCATCATGTATATATGCAGCATCGAAATGTTGATGCTTTTAAAAAAAAATTATCCGACGATTACGATACTCCCTAATGCGAAATTTGAGCGCAGCTCTATACGTGTTTCCATTTCGCGATATTTTGAAGCAAAGAATTTGAGAGAGACATGTAGCAGAGTCGGTAATGGTCGAAAACCTGATCTGCGGATCAAGCGAGCCGGCGTTTATACATGACTCGTCAAAGGTTCCAGTGTGATCGCTGGTGCCGCATGACTTCCAGAAAGTACTATACAATTCGCATAGCGCATACAATCAGATTAAAAAACAATCTCACACAATAACAACCAAAACAAGCGCGAACGAGACCGACCCAACAGAACCAAACAGGCGCGGGCGAGAGCTGTGGCGCGAGCAGACGATAGTACGAAACGAGCGGATCGGCTGAGACCAGACACGAGTGCGCATCGAGCCGTAAGGAGGGTCCGCATGACACCAGCATCGCGCGCGCACGTCACTGAAGGGGCCGCTCTCATTGGTCTCCGCCATTCGCGGCTCGCGTCCTTCGTCTCCCACTCCAGCGAAGGGGGGCGGAGCTGGTTACGAGGCCGACAACGCCGACGACGACGCGAAACCCAGGAACGGACGCCAAAGAGCTGCGCTCTAAAAATAAACTACTGTTGAGTCTCTGGACATTCGGCTGGAGAACCACCTGTGTTGAGGGTAGGGGGTCTCTAGTCGTAACTTAGTCGCAATAATAATAATAATATTTGGGGTCTTACGTGCCAAAACCACTTTCTGATTATGAGGCACGCCGTAGTGGAGGACTCCGGAAATTTTGACCACCTGGGGTTCTTTAACGTGCACCTAAATCTAAGCACACGGGTGTTTTCGCATTTCGCCCCCATCGAAATGCGGCCGCCGTGGCCGGGATTCGATCCCGCGACCTCGTGCTCAGCAGCCCAACACCATAGCCACTGAGCAACCACGGCGGGTCATTAGTCGCAATATTCGCTTTTTAAGAAGTACGTCAACTTTTCGACTATAACCTGGCAACAACCGACAATGCTTCTACCTCCCACTAACACGCACGCACGCACGCACGCCCGCACACACACACACACACACATACACACACACACACACACATACACACACACACGTGCACACACACGCACACACACACATACACACACGCGCGCACACACGCACACTCACGCACGCACGCACACGCACGCACACGCACACGCACGCACACTCACGCACGCACACGCACGCACACGCACACGCACGCACACGCACGCACACGCACACGCACGCACACGCACGCACACGCACGCACGCGCACGCACGCACGCACGCGCACGCACGCACACGCACACGCACGCACACGCACACGCACGCACACGCACACGCACACGCACGCACACGCACACGCACGCACACGCACACACACACGCGCGCACACACACACGCGCGCACACACACACGCGCGCACACACACACGCGCGCACACACACACGCACACACACACACACACACACACACACACACACGCACACACATCGATAAACCACTAAATGAGCGCAATACAAAAGTAGATCAGCTACAACGCATTTCAATCGTTGCGGAAATGTGTGTGCACTTATGCGTCTTTTTGTTTCGCACTGTCTTTATGTGCATATATGTGGCTTTCCTTCGTGCTTTGTGGCCTTTATTCTATTTAGTTCCACACGACATCATTCGACTCCTTTCACATGATGAAACATAAGTACGCATGAACAGACGTTCCAGAGCCGCTCTTGAAACACTAATGAGCTTGTAATAAACAAAAAGACAGGGAGTTAACCAAGGGGCCCGATTTTTCCTTAGTCATATCATAAGAATCCAACAAGCAGTGACACCAAGGACAACATAGGGGAAATTACTCGTACTTAATAAATGAAATAAGGAAACGGTAAATTAATGGAAATGAAAGTGAAAAAACAACCTGCCGCAGGTGGAGAAGGATTCCACAACTTTCACATTACGCATGCGATGCTCTACCAAATGAGCTACCGAGGCACCTTTTCTCCATCCACTTTCTCGTGCAAGTTTTGCTGTTAATGATCTTGTGGAAGTAGAAATAACATATACCGTTAGTGTCCTTTCTAGAGACAATACTCACGAGCACAAGCTTTCCTAGCGTGCCCTCTCATCTTTGAATTTCCTCCTCTCCCTATTCTGTGTGACGTAGCCGACATAATGCTTTTCCGGTTAACTTGCCTACCAAGCTTTTATCACCTATTTAATACTTTTTTTTTCGACTATTCCAAAGTAGGGGAACAAATCGGCAGCGAAACGGGTGAACGTTGCCGTCTTTCCGCCTATCCTTTCGATCTCCAGGACAGAGAATTACGAGCGGCCATCTTGTTGTTGGGGACATAAATGGCAGGCTTGCCCCGGGGCATCAAAACGGAGCCGTGCCGTTCTTATTTACTCGTGCACGTACAATGTGGTCTTCCTGCAGGTCGTCAGAACTTCGGAAGTAGCGCAATTCTCCATTCTCGCTCCTTCCCCGATGACACCGCAGCTGGCGAAACTTTCACGACGACCCCGTAAACACGAGGACACGAGATGAACTGAGTGCCGGGCGCTACAATAAGAATGCCCAGAGCCCAATACACGGACCTCTTGAACGAGCGAATGATCATCTTCTTCCGCCTTTTCTTGTAGCTACTCGCCGCCCATTTCATGGCCGGCAAACATGAACATGTGCTTATAGCGCCGTACGGAGGGGCCAGTGTTTCTGGTGAGCTTGCCGGATGCGGAAAATGAAGGGCGTCGAAATGTAGCCCAGAAGGTCGATCGTATCGCAGAAACAGCTTTACGAGCAGAAGCAGTGCTCGTAAAGCGTATGACACTGCTGTTCTCCTTATCATGCTGCGATGTCCGGAACCGTAGCAGGCGGGGTTAGAAATGTGCGAGCCGCTTCTTATGCGGTGTTCTAACAACATCGCCTCTTGTTATAGCGTACCGTTTGCCTGTTCGTGTATGTGTGTGCGTGTGGGGGGCATGACAGGGGTTCGTTCGTGCAGATTTTTTATCTAATGACACGGATGATAAAGGACTATTCGGCTTGTCCAGGTGGATTAACTGGCTTGTTTCGTGTCGCGATGAACCATATGATGACGTGGCGCATTGATAAAGTTGAGCAAATGATGCCAATATTGAAGTCGGGGCGAGCTTCTTCCGCGCTCGCTCTCCTGGGAAAGCGGCGGCAATAAGCGTAGCAACCCGAGGAAATATATGATGGCGCACATAACGCATCCTCCTGCAAGGTACCAAATTTAGAACTGTTTCCTAGGAACAAGCACTGTAGCAAGCTGTTTATTTATATATTTGAAATACTGTGAACCCCAGTCATAGGGGTTGTGGCAGAGTGGAACAAAACAACATAAATACATAAGGAACATCTAATTCTAACCTGTCATAAAGTATATATATATATATATATATATATATATATATATAATATGAATGAGACACCGCCCTCTGCAAGCAAAGGATAACAAAAGAAAAATCTGGCACAAGCAGAATAATACCTTATAGTTATGAAAAAACCTGCAATTTCTCTAATTAATTTGTTCGTTTATTTCAACGTTAAGCTCACTCCAATTAATTACTGTTTGTGGAAAGAAGGAGTACTTAAAGGTATTGTTTCGGTATAAAAAGGAACCTAGTGTAAATTGATGTCGGCGCCGAGTGCCATGTCCAAAAGAAAATTTAACGTATTTTATTTTCTGGCTATTCAGCAGCCCCTTGACTATATCGAACATAAAAGTCAAATGGCCCACTCGATTCCTCTCTGCTAGATGCCTAACATTAGCTTTCGCCATTAGTTGTGAAATTGATGTTCGTTAATGAATACTAAATACTAAATATAAACCGTGATACCTTATTTTATATACTCTAATTTGTTTAGATTGATTTTTGTAAAGGTGTCCCAAACAATGTTTGCGTAGTCGAAAATTGGTATTATAAAAGATTTAAATGCAAGAAGTTTAGTGCGGCTTGAGGCATCACGAAGAGAACGTTTCAAAAAATGAGGTTTCGTCATTGCCTTATTAAACAAGTGAGTGATTGCTGATCCGATTCGAGATTATCAAAGCGTAGACCGAGGTATTTAATATCCCTAACACGACGCAGTACGTTGCTATTCGCTGTTTAAGGAGAAGTGAACGGATGTTTCTCATGAGTTATGGACACAATTGCATGCTTCTTGTAATTAACAGGCGTTTGCCACGCCCCCCACCAGTGCATCGATTTGTCTACATCTGGCTGGAGCTTTTTGCTGATCATCAGCAGAACTTGTCTCTGAATACACAACGCAATCGTACGCATACTGCCGGATAGGGACCTTTATATGTTCAGCAATCTCATTTGTGTAAAGCAACAATAACAATGGGCCAAGGACTGGACCATGTGGGACTCCTAAGACCACTTGTAGCCTTTTAGAGAGCGTATTTTTAAAAACTATTCAGGGCATTCTGACGCGTTTCGGCACTTTCTGTGGGATGTAGACGGTTAACAATTACGTCGCAAAACGACAAATACACAACTCCTTCACTGTCACGCCAAAGATGACTCGCCCACCCACCCTAGCGCTAATCCCGGGTCTACTCATCTCGTGATTTTAGCGCACGCTTGGCCTCTCAAGAAGTGCCTTGTGCTATGAAGAACGTTACGTGCCTGTTGCGTATTTTATGCAGAGGTCCCTGAAGACGTAAGAAATTGTAAGTAAATCTCTGAATGTAAGCAGAGCAAATGTTCAATTTCTCTGCCTCGGTACAGCTCAGCCAGGATGAATCAGTGTGGTAGATCTATGCGCACTTCGACAAATCGATATATCTGTGAACTGTTAATCAATTTCGAATGGGAAGAAACTGGTGACGGAGAAGCCGTTTCTATGCCGCTTGTAATGTCCGCTGGACAACCAACAACAACAACAAAAAAGGGTAGTCTTGGATGAACATCGGAAGGGCAGCCATCCCCATGACCTGTTTGGCTGGTCCATCTGCCCAGAGTATGCCAAGCAAACAAATTTATGAACCGTTCACAAAAAAATGGCTGTGGCTTAGGTAAGGTTAAGCCCAGGATGCGAAGCATACTAGCCTTTATTTTAGTTGTTGAACCACTGTTTAGCCTGGTGAACTGCTGTTGCTTGGCTATATTTGGTTCGGCTAGACGAAGAAACAACTCATGCATTACTTCTTCGCCTTCAAGAGTGGAACGCGACAGCGTTCCCGTCGACCCGCCAAGGGGTGTAAGACAATGGGCTACAGGGCAGCGACTACGCGCCCCGCATTGGACGCGGTGAGCGTCGAGCAAAGCAGCGTTCGGCGCGGCAACGAAATGTGCGCCTGAGCAAGAGACGCACGCCTTAGAAACAGCGCGTTTCTAAGGCAACACCGCATTCACTAGAGGCGTTTTTGTACCGCTTTGAAGCGTTGTACTCGTGGCTCAGTGGTAGCGTCTCCGTCCCACACTCCGGAGACCCTGGTTCGATTCCCACCCAGCCCGTCTTGCAAGAGTTGAGCCAAAGCCACTTCTCCTCTGTCGTGACGTCACGGTGTCACGTGATTTCATGGTCACCGCCGCGCCTGAGGAGCTGGGTTGAGCCCTCGTAATATGCTTCGCATAATACCAAAATTGTAGAAAAGGACGACTATAAGCGATTTTATATGTAGCATGAAACGTCCACTCAACCAAGACACAAAGAAACTTGCGTAGATCCCACTCATTGTGGAAAAGGACGTCATGCGAAGCATTTTGCAGCCACATGCCGGGCTGATCGAGCAAACTTTTAAGGAATGTCATATCCGACTTCACGCACTTCTCGGCAAAGCAGCGGTCCCAAAAGAGCTTGTTTGTGAGCGTCAGGAGCTGGCTGGCTTGCACGGAATGGAAAACTTCCGTTCAAATCACTGTTCGTATGGAGGAAACCGCCACCCGATGCTCTGCAGCCGACATGGCCGCGAGCCGCCTCATCTTACGCGAGCCGTTCTTACGCGTCATCTTACGCGAGCCGCCTGGTTCGGCGCAGGTAGTACACGAGAATCAGAGGCGAGGGTTGGATGATGGAGCTCGAATGACGACGATGCCGCGACCAGGCTGGCGACGGGACCCAACTGCTCAAGCTCGTAGGCATCGCCAGTGCGGTGGAGGAGACAGACAGACAGACAGACAGACAGACAGATAGATAGATAGATAGATAGATAGATAGATAGATAGATAGATAGATAGATAGATAGATAGATAGATAGATAGATAGTTAGATAGATAGTTAGATAGATAGATATAGATATAGATAGATAGATATAGATAGATAGATATAGATAGATAGATATAGATAGATAGATAGATATAGATAGATAGATAGATAGATATAGATAGATAGATAGATAGATAGATAGATAGATAGATAGATAGATAGATAGAGATTTAGATAGATAGATAGAGATTTAGATATAGATAGATAGAGATTTAGATATAGATAGATAGTGGGCTTCAAAGTACCTGAAGTTCGCAAAAAATGGTTCCCACTAAATATCTATGCCAAAGCTCACAAACCGTAAACTGAAGGCAAAAAAGAATATACCGGCAGTAAAGTAAAAGAATTAAAGTACATTCAGCAGTTATCGATATCGAATGGACTGGATATGCTTGGCTATCACTGGTAAACATTATCGGAACGACAGCGCTGGCAGTGATGAAGTGCATAAAAAAGAGGATAGTGGGGGGCGCACGAGGCATCGCTCATGCAGATCTGGTAAGCGCAGGCTGAAGGTGAATCGGCACTGCGGCTCTAAAAAAAGTTCGCTTCAAATTTGGCTAGCAGGGTCTGAACCTGCGTGATGCGCATGCGCAAGGAATGGCGCAACATCACGTGAGTGTCGTCGTTATAGACGTGCTACTGTTTAACATTTTGACGGGCTTTCATTCAGCGAATAGATGGACCGCTGATGTTATTCTGAATAAAGTATTCGCGCTCACCGCTCTCTTCAGATCAAGTTTTGCATTTCCTTCTTTTTTAACATTCTTTTCGCTGAACTTACTGCTAAAACCTTGTACTACGCACGTAGTACACTCCCTCGGGCGTACACACTGTAAAATTCAGAAAGGTCAGCCGAATGGAAGGCCGCAGGGCTGGACGGATTCGAAGGTAGAGTTCAAGTCATGGATATTTCATGAACTGTTGCATAAAGGAGACAGCCTGCGTAGATAGGAGAAAGCGCGTCAAATATAAAGCGCGACATCGCGGACCGTAAGCTTCACACACGTGCGCATGCTTCAAGGTGTCAGCGTTAATGCTGTTTGAGAGGCGAGATGTCTCGAATGGGACGGGGAAATGCGAAATAAACGAGCACGGTAATGGGAAGGGCCAGGCTGAGGCTGCCTAAAAAACTGCGTGCATTTACATCTTTTTTTTTTTGCGTCAGAAACAATGGTTCCATTTCATACATGCATTTATTGATCAAACTTATTATTCTATGCTGTAGTTTTTTTGAGAATTTTAGCAGGGTACAAGATACGTATAAAGGTTACTAAAGGTTACATATGCCACGCGCCGTGGTGGCTTAGGGGCTGTAATGTTGGGCTGCTAAGCACGAGATCACGGGATCGAATCCCGGCCATGGCGGCCGCATTTCGATGAGCGCGAAATGCTAAAACATCCGTGTACTTAGATTTAGGTGCACGTTGAAGAAACCTAAGCGCTCTAAATTTCTGGAGTTCCCCACTGCGGCGTGCCTCATAATCAGAAGGTGGTTTTGGCACGTAAAACATTATAATTTAATGTTATATTATACCACAATGCAAAGTAAATACACAGAGCGCCATATAAAAAAAAGGAAATCAAAGCATACTTAAATAACCCACACTGTAAGGAAAAGAGCGTTATGATATTGTAAGGAAAAAGTTATGATATTGTAGGTTGCAGGACTTGAATGTTTGCTAGTCCATTCCAGTTATTTACAGTTCGCAAAAAAGGAGAATATATATGAAGTGGTTGTCCTTGGTTCGAAAAGGGTTCATTGCTACATTGCCCCCTTGCGACGCACCTTAATAAACGGATAAGTTTGTGGCATCAGCCTTAGAGTCTCGTTTAAATATTTCGTACAAAAACTTCAGTGAGTACTATGAATTTTTGTTGGGCTAGAGGTTCCAGTTTAGTTATTTTGAATAGCTGAGTTATGGAGGTTTTTCTAAAGTTATTGTAAATAATGCGCACAGTCCTCTCTTGTGAATGTTCAAGTTGATTCATGCTAATTTTAGCCCACAGGTCCCAGATTTTACATGTGTGGCGCAACGTACGAAGAATACAGATGTATAGGCAAAGAGACTCACGGAGACGGTGAAGCTTGAATGCTCTTAGGATAAAAACATATTTCATGCATGACATTTGCTGTTTTTCTGTTAATTTAGTCCACTTAACGTCATTAGTTATCTAGAGTCCAAAATATTTGTATTGCGTGGCTTCAGAAAGTGATAGATTACTGTCACGATACAGGAACTTGAGATGATGCCTCTTGCTTGTGGTAGATATCAAGACACTAATTTCAGAATTAGACATTTTATTACCAAGCTGCACACCCCCGAAACCACTTCTTCAATAGCTTGTTTAAAGGCGTTTGGCCAACAGGCATTTTCACTTCCATATAACTGCGCAGTAATCCGCGTCCAACTTCAATTTTTAATGAGATGTGTTGTTCAGTATGGTTCATTAGTATGAGAAATAAAACATGTCCAAGCGCTGAGCCCTGAGACACCAGAGTCAACCGCTAATTCATCGTGGAAGATTTTGCAAGAAATATTGCGAATTAGATGTTCTATAACGCGAAGAAATGTCCTGTTTGCGTCAAGAGAGACATAAACAGTAAGGTGATGTCTGCGGTGATCCAAAGCTGCCTTCTCAAATTTGACACTATCATATAAAGTCGACCCAAATGCTCGAGGCATGGAGTCACCTCGCAAATGGTGACGACTAGTTTGAAGAATGAGCTTCAGCTCGGGTCGAACGCTGATGCCGCCTATGCAAATACATATAAAACAGAGAAATTCTCTTCTGACATTACCGCAAAACCGCCTTTAATGGAGTTTGTTGAAGTTGAGAGAAAAGGCTAAATTGCAGTGACTGTAGGCAGGGGTATTCTTGATTTATGTACAGGGTTTTTTAAACCGCAATTTCCAAAAATTTGTCGGCGTGAAAAAAAAAAGTTGAAGCAAGAAGTTTACAAATACGTAGCTCTGCACCCAGAACAGGTGTCGCAATTCTGTAAACTGCAATTCTCGGAACATTCAAAGCGAATAAATTTGATGTATCCATTTCTATCTTACGTGACTTTATTACATTGTTTACAAGTGTTTCCCAAAAATCCTATTTACATATAATTAGTCTACTTAAGAGCCATGGAAGATACACCAATTTTGTCCGCTTTAGATGTACTATTAGACGCAATTCGCAATATTGTGATATCGTTTTTAAGTGTTGAATTATGGAGTGGGAAACTGTATATTTTCCTTTTACGAAAATTAGGAATTTTCAGCAATATTTAGTAAACGATTGCCAGCTTAAAGTGAAGATTCGATCCAAATTGCCACTAGATTTTAGCTTTTCCATTTAGAGGCTACAAGCCTCATCAAATTTGGTGTGGTGGTTACCGAAACAAACTATTTCTGCTTTTGTGTGTATTTATATGGGAGCCCCCGAGCTAAAGCTTCATCATAATATACAGGCAGTAAAACAGGGCGGCAATTTCTTGGTGGCTTAGACCAAGTTGCAGACTTGAAAAGCAGGCTGCGTGCACTTTCCAAACAGTTCCCGCAGCGAGAGTAATTTCGAGCCTCGCGGAACCAACCCAAGGATAAGCTTCGAAACCAGGAGAACAGCGAAAGAATTTGAGCTCTTCTTATTTGTTCATCGCGGCCGTGTCGACTAAAAAATGCGACACGCCGGCCATTCGTCGAACGAGTAGACGTGCATTCGGCCAATACGTTTCTGAGTGCATTGGTAATACTTCCGTTCACTCTGCAGTGAGTAGGCCGCAGGGAAAATATTTTTTCTTTCTGCAGTATGCACGACCTACAAAGTTCCTCACCCCATTCCTTTTTTCTTTTTTTTTTTGCCCTGCGGATTTCTTTTTTTTTTATAGTCACTTTACAACTCGAAGCCCCATCGTGGCCCCATCAGGTGCATATTTGCTCGAAAGCATCGCACTTCCTCCTCCTTCGGTCACGTGGTGAGCACGTGCCAATGTTGGTGAGGGAACAACAACGCCAGCAAGTCTTCGGTGATCGATTCCCGTCCCGCTGCAGCGCTTCAAGGCTGCACGTTGATGCCGACGGAAAGGAAAAGTGCGCCGATGCGAATTTGAATAAGCCGGCAGCCTAAACTGCCATCTCACTCTTCTGCTTGTTGAATACTGCCTCATGCCCTTTGCCTTCCCCTCCTCAAGTTCTCTCCCCTTATGGTGTGCACGCGGTCTCGTTGTGTAGTTAGTAAACCTGACCTCTCGTATGTAGTTAACGTAAATATAACACAGCCTATTTATCTTTAAATTGAATTTTAAAACGCCTCGTGTTTGGCGCAGCATAGCCTTAGCCGCTGTTGCGCCACTGAACTACATTTAACTAGCTGACTAATGTCTCTTGCTTACTTCAGAATTTCCAGGTATAAAAAGTTTGCCGATGATTACGAAACTTCCTAATGCGAAATTTGAGCGCAGCTCTATACGTGTTTTCATTCCGCAATATATTGGCTGGGGCGGAAAATCTATTCCGTGCGGCACGTTGAAATGGAGCGAAGTGTGGCCAGGCTGGCTCACTTATCGGGAGATCGCCAGAGGCAGCGCGTGGGTGACCCGTGGGGGCGATTCACAGCAGCCGCCGCAGATAGACCTGCACTCATGCAGTGCTTTGTTTCCATATACGGTATCGTTGAACTCACCCACCACATGCCATCTGTGAACAAACGATGAAGCGCTCCTCTGGCGTCCGTCTTGAGCGGCACTACGCTTTTCTTACGCTTTCTTCATGCCCTCCTCCTCCTACCCTTTCTTCAACGCACTTTCTTCGCTATCGGCATCTCTCATTTCCCTTTGCGTTCCCCGTTCGCTCTTTCATTCTTCGCTGCGCTCGTTCGATCGGTTACGCCAACGCCCAACGCAGCAACGGACGCCTAAAGCCTGTTTCACATGCAAGCGAAGACGCTCGCGAATCCTACCGCCGCGCTGCAGAAATCTGTTTCGAGCGGCGGCAGCGGCACTGGCGGCGGGAGCGGCGAGGTTCGGCAAGTTGGAATTTCATCGCAGCGGCAGAGCGGCAGCACCGCTTCCGAGCGGCCCACCTCGACACGTGACCAGTGGAGGACTAGTGCTGGAAAGCCTGCGCATAGGACGATGTTTATTTACTTGCTACGCGTGGTACGGGCAACATGCCAAGAGAGCTCTTCAACGAATTGTTAATTGCTAAGCGCAAGATATGTATTTCTAAAATAAAAATTTGAGAGGCAGGGACAAAGCAATGCTCATGTTGGTAGTCGCAAACTACCGAAACTGGCTGAAAGTCCCGTGTTTTTTGCCAGCAACGTTGCCATTCGCAGCGGCGGCAAACACGCGGCGGCAATGCATGTGAAACGAAACCTCGCGACAAGCTTCGCAGTGCCGCGCCGCTGTTCGCTCCATTCGCTCAAACGCTTGCATGTGAAACTGGCTTAAGAGCGGCGCTCTAAAATTGCGCAACGTATAAGATACATCGAGCGTCACAGTGTTCGAGCAGAAGCAGACAGATATTTTGTTACCAGCAACAAAAAAGAAAAAAATGAGAGAGATAGTTTTCGGAATTCTCAGCAAACAAAAAGAAGGACAGCGTTGTGGAATGCTCAGGATGCCGCGGTGTTGCGCCGACAAAGTTCCGTCCGAGCGCTTGGCGGCAACGTTCGTGCACCACTGTAGGAATTCCTTTGCGCTATTGACACGTGCTAGGAGACAGGAGTATGTGCGAGCTAGGTATGTGTGTGTCTGCGATCCATGACATTGGTCTCAAGAGACTTGCCAATGCCATCCCAATACAAATTGCGCTGTGTAGGGTGCGCCCCCCATTACCCTGATTGCCTGGGTAACGTGAAAACCTAGTGGATCGTGGTTCAGTGTTTTTTTAAAAATATTATTCGACTAGCGAATATTTTTCGGTGTCTGCAGCCAGGATCGCTCCTTGCACCATTCCTGGGCAACGCGTGCGTACGTTGCCCTTTCGCGCGAACATGCAACAGCGCAAGCCGAAAAAAAGGTAACGAAGCCACACTGGCTTACAATTCTAGCGCGACGATGTCTAAATGCAATGTTTTTAAATTGATGCTGTTACTAATCGGTTAGCTGGTACGCCGAGATTATTTTCTCCGAAGATGAGTAGTAGGGCAGAACGCTCGAACCAGGAGTCTAGGAAAAATGACTGGGCGTAGCGCCTGATATTATATTGTGGGGTTAAACGAATGTGTGCCAAGAAAAACTCACCGCAGCTTTGAATGGTCGAAGAGAAGTTCGCAGGCGAAATTTGCAGGCGAAAAATTTGGAGATGAAAGATGGAGTTGGTCGACGCAAGGCAAATACATTCGTGGGTGACTGGTAGACGACGCATTTGTTCAGAAATAGTCGCATGATAGGATGATGGTGATGCTGCTGATGCTGCTGCTGATGATAATGATGATGACGTTGATGACAATCGGACTGACGACGACTTGTTGATAGTTTCGTGTGCAAGGAGTTACGCGCATCCTATTCTTGCTGCTGTATATTTGCGACCATGTATCATCGGTGATCAGCGGGAGAGAACTCTTCGTTCCGCTCAGCCTTCCGCTGTTTTTTTCCAGATATGCGCATCATGCATAGAATCACCGGCAACATTTCGCAAGTTGCAATATTTGCTGTGAAGTATAATAGACACTTGGTTAGTTGGGTTTTCTTACTCAGTTATGGATTTAAAATTGCTTTGCAAGTAATGTCCACCTCTTCGGGCAATCCAGTTGAGTGATTACGAGTCTCTTATCTGTCATAGAGAAGCTTTCAAAATTATCTACAGATACAAAAACAAGAAAGAAACAAACGATATAACCATGCATATTCCAATACTGGACATGTTTCGAAGCAGAGAAACTGATTGAGGAAATACGAAGCCGCTTTCGCTCACTATCTTGCCACCTACGCAACATTACAAAAAAAAAGGCACACAGCAATGTTGAATCGCCATCTTTCTTTTTATTATTCAGATCAGCCAATTCGAGCACTTCTTCGGTACCAGACGAGTTTTATCCTTTCGCCTATTTAAATAATTGACCGCCCATAGGAAGCATGAAAAATAATGTGAAATGATAAAATACTATTGTTTTAGTTTCGTAAACACGAGATCTGTTTATGACGCACGCTGCATAGGGGGCTTCGTATTAATTTCGACTCCCTGGAGTTAGTTAACTGAAATAAGTCTAAGCCCGCGAGCATTTTTCATCTTGCCCCCATTGAAACGCTGCCGCTGCAGCTATGGTCGAGCGCACGCTTGAAATTCCATCCAGGAATCTGGGAAAGAGAGAGAGAGAGAAAGATAGATTTTTTTGGAATCACTTTCCTCCTGCTTCATATGGTTGGAAGCAGCCAATCTACGAGTTGGGTTTCACTTATCATTCACGTTCAGTTGCATAGCCAAAGCCTAAACTTCGACAGCTTTGATGGGATGACATGGCATGAAAAGCTTCATTCTATGGTAAGTTGGCTGGGGCTAATTGCTCGTGTTGCATTCAGTCGTATGTAACATTGCACTAAACTGTTTCGCGAAAGGTTCGCTTCGCACACATGCTTACACATGCGTTAAATTCGCATTTTTTTTTTACTTTCAATAAGACATGCTTCACCTTGCTTGTTTCCACACAACCGATTTGTCATGGTCATTGCGAGTCCCCTCGGCTTGTTCGGACGCGAATCAAATACAAAAAAAAGAAACGCACCCAGATGGCGGATATTTAAGAGACAATTGATGCATTTTCCAGTAGCCGTAATACGACGCACGATTTTGTTCTCACCAAGGGATACCTGTGGGTGCTCGTTCCCGAAAAACAAAAAAAAAAACGGGACCTTCGTAGCATTTCTTTCTTCGCTGTTGACATGCATTTACTGCTTTCTTTGTTATCTCATCCCCCTTCGGCGTTTGCAATCGTGAGCCACCATACAGTATTAAAAAAAATTATGGGCTTTTACGTGCCAAAACCACTTTTTGAATATGAGGCAGGCCGTAGTGGAGGACTCCGGAAATTTCGACCACCTGGGGTTCTTTACCGTGCACCTATATCTAAGTACACGGGTGTTTTCGCATTTCGCCCCCATCGAAATGCGGCCGCCGTGGCCGGGATTCGATCCCACGATCTCGTGCTCAGCAGCCTAACACCATAGTCAGGGAGCAACCACGGCGCGTCAACCATACAGTATGCCATAAAGCACCAGCTCAGTATTCCTTCAACCAAAGAGTAACAACGGAGAGATGCTGACATTTTCGTATAGCTTCCTCGATCTCTTGGGGCCAAAACATCACCGCACATTTTCATTGCCACGCGGGGTAACAGAGCAAGTGCTTGCCCCCAATTTCCTCTCGCCCCACTCTCACTACTTCCTCCTAAATGATAGTCCTTCTCGCGCTCTCACATTACGCGCTGATCTTCGCCTATATCAGCCTCCCTCAGCTTGCTTATCAACAAGGAAAATACAGTTCCTTTCTGTATGTTCCCTCAGAAATCTCTATGCGAATGTTGCAACCTAAGCCCTTAGAGGAAAGTGACGTCTCTTATCTTTTTTTTTTTGCTTGTTTGGCTTTGTATGAGTGCCTGTGATTGTTATGTTTGGGGTTTATCTTCCTTGTTTTCTTACTAGATGTACGGTCGTAAATTTAGGGTGTAGTCGGCACCGGTCCTGTCGTTTGACTCGTTCTCCTCTTTTTCCCGGGATGTTTACGATATCCAAGTCAATTGCTTGTTGTTGTTTCGCGTGTTGTTCTTTTTTTGTTGCTGTTATTGTTCTCGTTCTTGTATTTGTTATTTTTGTTGCTGTTGTTCCTGTTTCGGTTGGTGTTCTTGTTCCTGTTGTTGTTCGTCGAACTAAATTTTCATTGAAGTACGACCAACAGTAGGCATAGCAGTGTTGCACCATATCCTACAGGTTTTTGTGGCAACTGCAATTGCAATAACGGATAGAGGCTATATAAGCCACGGTTGGACCAAGCACTGCGGGCTATTCCAATGACCCAACTTGATATTACGCTGTAGGTAGCGAAACCCTGTTGCAGCGTCTGCTCTTAATAACGCTATCAAGAGCATTGGTGGTGCAGTGGGCTCATCAGAAGACCAATTTTTGTTTTAGTCTCAGTTACCAAACAAGAACAGAATAACAACTTAATTCTACGCATTCATGACTAAACTGCAGCAGCTAAAATTGCACCTTTTCCAATTGCTGAAGGATGACGTTTAGTAAATATTGGTCCGCTACCCTGTTGCGACTCTGCAATAAATTTTAGGGACAATAATAATGACCATGGCACATATAATTTTCATCGCACGAGTTTCAGTCTCTGTTTTACTTGTGCAGGTTGAGATATTCAGTGGTCCACCATATCTCTGGATGAAACGTTTTCCTCGCATCTCATCTAAAAAAACATAAGGGTAGCATTAGGTACAAATAAGTCCCTGATTACTCCGCTGTTCACTTGCCTACGAAGCTATCATTACGGAAGAACATTTTACGTGCTCATGACTACATGCTGCAATAAAGAGAGAGATCAAGAAATGAAAGCTACGTACGCGATGGAACTAGGCTGTAAGTTTGTATGCGTGCTGCTCGCATAATGAGCACGTTACAGCGTTCCTTTCTCAGAGCAGTAGAAAGTGTGAGCACAGTATTTCAACGCTTCTTATTCAATACTCCATCGGGTCCGGAAGATAAAAAAGGAGTTGTCATTAAACAATACTAGCACTGTACTCCGACTGACGGAGTGATGATCCCTGAACTTTCGTAGCGCACACAAAAGAATGCACTCGGCTTGACAAGCAACCCTCGCAGTAAATGGACGTCGAGCTACATTGACGATATACACTTAATGCCACCAAGGTACTCTTTTATATACGGCCTTTGTTGCAAATGACTGCAGTTATTGGTGCATTTAAGAATAAGGTTACAGGAAATGACGACAGTTTCGGCTTTTACTACCTTCGAGTAATGTTCTAAGTGAAGGAATTATGGAGGAACGTAACGCTTTGCTCTTCCCAACTATGCTCGTACACGAAGCGCGTGCAGACTGCGGCAAACGTTTATGGGCCGCGTATCACTGAAGTGCACCTGACGCTCACTCTAGCAAAGCTTTTGATGCCTTGTAATTCACGATGTATAAAGGACGAAGCTCTGTTCTCTCTCGCAATAAAAAGTATTATAGGCCTTTTAGGCTCCCAGTTTACATATAACTGCACACTATAGTTCGATTGGTTACTCGGACGAAGCTCTCTTCTCTCTCGCAATTAACGTATTGATAGGCCTATGAGGCTGCCAGTATTGCCAGTATACATATAACTACACACTATGGTTCGATTTGATACTCGTGCGGTGGTTTGCTCACCCAGTAATCTGTCACATCTGATGAATGTAGCATTAAAAAAGCAGTACGTTGGAGAAACGTGCCTTTACTGCAGAGCAAAGAGGCGGGGCCTCACGCTCAGTGGCCGTCATTAAACTAGAGAGTTGTATTCGTTAACTCGCAAGGTTCCAAGTCGACGTAGTAGAAGTTGCTCGTGAACACGTCTATGGACAAGAATGGAATGGTGGCTGATAAGCCCGGCACAAGAAAGCGCTGCGGGAGGTTCTCACAGCTGCGTCCCGCATATACAACAGATACATGCACGTGCACTAGCGCGGATTAGAAAAGAAACGCCGGTAATTGATGTTCTGGCTGAAATCAGAGGCACGGAAAACTTACAAAGTCCCGGCAGCGTTTTTCAGGAGGACTTCTGTCCCCGATTTTATTCACAGTATGAAGAAGCAACATTTCTTTAAACAAAAACTTCTTCCTATTATCGTCGTTGACCTGCCTCTTGGCATGTGGTTTATTTCTATGCAGACGACCAGGCGACGTGTCCAAAAACTTTGTAGGAAGCAAACCAACCTGGTGCAAATACTCCTCATTCCCGTAAAGCGTGCTCGTTAAAATAGTAAAACATGCATTCAATTAGCAATATTACAAAAATCGAAATGCAAGATCGAAGTGCACTTGGACATTCACAACGCTTTTAGGTGATTGTCCTCAGAGTTTTTCTGTTGTTCTATCCCAACTTAAACCTCCGCATGTATTTCATATCACTTTCCTACTCTTTCTATTCATAGACACCTTATTCGGAATCATTACGGTGCGTGAAGGTGCAAGGAACGGATGGTCATGGCACCTTTAGTGTGTACATGAATTCTTAGGCTACGTAACTTTTACATTTACATCCACGTTTTGGTGTGTCACATTCCAAAACTTGGATACAGGGCTCACGTAATGAATAGCACCTCACTTTTAAAAGGAAGGTACCCATCAGGGAAGTGATAGACTGTATGAGACATCCACATGCAGGTTAAACGCAAAAATTATTGAGAGCAAGGAATGTAAAAGAAATAAATAGGCCGACAGAAAAGCCAAGTTCAATTTCTGGAAAGCCAAGGCTTAAGCGAAATACACAGAGAGCGGCACACAATTTGCGCTGTCTGTGCATTATGTCTAAAGAGTGGGCTGCCAGAATTTGAACTACGCTGCAGCAACTGGCTCCAGGTTCTACCCTACTTGAGAAGAAGCTAATCATGAGTTTGTACCAACGTTAAGCTGATATCTTGCTTTTTAAGAAGACAAAGCACCCTCGGCAGTTCATTTCGGTGCGCCTATTCATAATGAAATCGAATTCAATTTCCCTTCGCAAACTTTTGTCATTCCTTTTAGCCGGGTAAATTTGAACAAGAGTAATTAACTGTTTCACACGTGTAGAGGAAAAACAGGCAGAATAAGAAAGCATTGTTTAATGTAAAGCGGGATTATATATTTAGACTGCGTATTGTCATGGATTTCTTCCACAAATTCGGTTGCACTTCCTCGCCCAGCTTTTGACATTAGCCGACTACATTGGAGATTCGGAGAATAGCTCTGCTTAAAGAGGCTCTGAACTTGATGGCAACCTAATAGGTGCCGAAATTTTGCTATAGAAAGTAGTAACGCGTTCCCTCGAAAGATGCCTGGCCCATGTACCTTTTGGAGATGATTGACGATGGTAATGCGATTAGCAATCTATCCCACATTGGTGTGTAATGAGTGATCATAAGTTTTCTGTGTCGTGGTGATTATTACGAAGAGTATCCAATTATATCCAATTACCTGAGATCGCGTCAAAGAGGTTCATTGAAACGTGGCACACATCAAATATAACCCAGTGGCACACAAGCAGAGACACGGGTTTGCGCGAAAGGAAAATCGTTAGATCCGAATGTAGATACTGAAACCTGCGTGAAGCATCCTGCGAATGATCAATTAAAAAAAAAGAAAACTAAATTCTTGGGTGTTGCAGTGCCAAAACAACGATTCGATTACGACGTACGCCGCAGAGGGGGATTCCGGATTAATTTCTACCACTTGGGTTTCTTTACTGTGCACTCAATTCGCGGTACACTGGCGTTTTTCCGTCTCGCCCCTATCGAAATGGGGCCGTCGCGGCCGGTATTCGATCCCGCGACCTAGTGCTTGGCAGAGCAACGCCAAAGACACTAAGCAACCACGCCGGGTCCTAAGTATGCTAATAGCAACAAAGAGAAGGTGCAGCGTTGCTTTTAGTATGATGTGTTTTCTTATTTAGCGCCTTGCAAATGGCTGCCAAGGTAAGCAGCTTTCTTGCTAATGATGAACTATAAGAAACTTCTTGTGCGATAGTAGAGACCTACACACACCCTTTTGCATCCTTGTATTGCGAGTTAAAATGAAGGTAGATATATTTCTGAGAAGCAACTACCGTACGAAACTGCGCACTGTTGAAGGCATTTAACTTTTGGAAGTGCTTCTGTTGGCCGTCAAGGTAAGCAAATGCGCAGTCAGGGCACCTGTTTTGCTCAAGGACCACGTTGAACAACCAATAGAAGGGAATATTTTGCCCATAATGTTGCCACTCACTTTAGCATAGGCTAAAGAGGATGAAGGCGAAAGGCAGCGCGCTAGCCAGACTTTCATTAAATTACATTCAACTGCCTTGTTACATTCCTATTGTTTTCTCCCACCAAAGATCGTGGGTCCTAGTGCCCTAATTACTTTACAAAATTCGCTTCGATTTAATTAGCATCGCCTTAAGTAACACAAAATGCGTTTGTTATAGCGAAGTGCGTTCGACTCTGGACCTTCACGATGTCAATTGGAATCCAGCTTGCAGGTATGATCGGTTGGCCCATATCTAAGGTTGGCTATGGTGTTGGGCTGCTAAGCACGAGGTCGCGAGAACAAATCCTTCGATGGTAATTCGATCCCGCGAGTTTCGATGGGGGCTAAATGCGAAAACACCCGTGTACTTAGATTTAGGGGCCCTTTAAAAAACCCCAGGTGGTCCAAAGTTCCGGAGTCCCTCGCTACGGCACACCTCACAGTCAGATCGTGGAGTTGGCACGTAAAACGCCATAACTTAAGTAATTGGTCTTAAAATTATGTCGTGGGTGCGAGCGCCTTAATTAACTCTGCTCAAATTAAACCAACGCTCGTATGTTCCACTCTCGAACTTCACGATGTCGATTAGAATCAACATGGAGATATGGATGAATCGGCCGTATCTCCAAGTTGATTCGCTTTAATTTTTATGCCGTAACACCTGACAATGGATTTTTGGACCCACGATCCATCTAAGGCTTTCTCCTTGACTATTCACCCTCCAGTAACTGCATACGGACACAATATGCCAGAAACCACCGATGGCTCGGAGACACTCGCTTGACCGTTCCACTCGAACTCGCCTACATAATGTGCCCCGCTGCGAAATTGCTCACCTGCAAAGGAAGCAAATACCGGGAATATCTCGGCGCAATGGGGTCTCAGCCGGCAAGTCAAATATCCCGGAAAAACACCATTCGCCAAGGTTCGGGCGGTAAGGGCGCGGGGCAGGCGGTACTCCGGTGTGCCGCTCTGCTGGAACGCTGAACGGGTCCCGCAGGATATTTATGGCAGCAATAGAGCACACATGCCCCCATGCTCTGTGGTGAGATGCAGAGTCTGCGGGAATGGTTTTGCGCAGTCCTCCAGTCTCAGGCCAAGGCTGTTGTCGCATGCTAACGCGGCTGTTCCGGGAACCGTGTTGGCCTTGATGGCTTCCTCGTCCCTGCTGGTTTTTCTGCATCCTTCAGATACTCTTGTTTTCCTTGTTCTCTTTTTCCCCCTCTTCGCTGTGACGCTCAGTAACAGTGCATTTCTGTAGAAGCTATGGGTTTGTGTGTTGGCGGCTGTGATAGATCACGGTCGGCAAGGCAGTGTGCAATTCGGAAAGCATTTCAAGAATTTGGGGAGAGCAATCAAGCGTTTTTTTTTCCCAAGGGCTTCATTTGTCAAAGTAAAGCCTCAATGTAGAAAATGTTTTTGGAGACAACTTGCGACTCCGGAATCTTAAAGTAGTGATTTCAATTGCAGCTTTGCTTTCTGAATCAGGCAAAAAGCAAAAATTTACAAACATACAGTAAATAACATGTTTTTCTCATTGCAATGCAGTGAGCAAAACAATTCTGGCAGTAGTGTAAGCATTACCCGGTACTCCCTCCGTTCAATTAGTTCAGGTAGCGTGGCAATGATTGAGCAAAGCACGGACTTCTCTAAACTTCTACCATGCAATGCATTCCCAACGAATTCTTACTGGTACTAAGGTGCAAGAGCGAATTATTGGTTGTACTGCAGCAAGTTTTAATAACAAGTAATTTGACGTACAATGATTGAAGACACAGCAACGTTCGCAGAGAACAGGACGAAGTTCAGCCCTTTCAGTGATTGTGTCTCGATATGGAGGCGCAATATTCCGAGCATTGACGACAAGAGAAATATCTTGAGCATGGCGCTGAACAAAAAGGTTACCAGTTTCTCGCCAAAAAGAAATGTTGTAAGTCACTTAACTGCGGATAATAATTCAAAACTAGGGTAATTTGAGAGCTGAGCTACCAGGTTTGACGAATGCGTTGTGTTCTAATAAACAGCTCTGTATTTGTACTGGTTTTTCGTGCTGCTCGTCGCCATCACAAGGTTTTCAACTGAATAACAACCCGCTCATCAACTCGCAAGAAGGATTTGTTTTTTTTGATGTAGAGCATTATCTATATTTGGTGAGTGCTCGTAATCAAGAAACATTTGTTATTATGATGACTGGCCAGAAGTGACTTAAACATTCAAGCTACAACTCCGACATATTTCTGCAAAGTTTGCCCTCTATCTCCAAAGAAAAAAACTGTACATATTTGGAGGCCTTAAAAGCACTCAGTCATATTTCATGACTGAAGGGGCTATAGAAATTCTTGTGCGGCCAAAATCATTCCTACGATAGCTGAAGTGAACTACTACGAAATCTAACTGGCACTGTTGTCAGGTCACCTTCTGCTTGTTCAACTTCAACACTGTTCTTACCGTAAATAAAACCTCAGGAGAACGAAGGCAAACGAACTAAATAACTGTGGCAGAGAGCAGTTTCTCAAGTCTACAACGAGTAATTTCGGCGTTTCGTGGTACTGGACATAACCACCATTAATAATCTCGCACTAAAGCCATGCCTCACCGCATACCCGTCATTACTACACACATATTCTTAATTATTCAAAGTCTCCTCCATCTTTGAAAAAAAATATGTCTTGCTACCATGTTGTAGATGAACTGTATCAGGCTTTTCGTACACAAGAAAATGACGCAGAATGAAACATTGCATGTTTGCCTCGATGTCTAAAGCCATGGAGCGCTGAACATTCTAAAAAGCTTTGAAGTGCCATCTAGCCATAACTTTAGTCTCCAGCTCAATGGCTTCCTCACTATAAACAGCGACTGATCGTAAACTCACTCACCTTACGCAAATGGAATGCGCTGCTCTTTTTAGCAGTGTTGGTTTTCTTTTATCCTTCCAATGCTGTTTACCCCATCCAGTCATACCGAAGGTTCAGACTGCTTTTTCCAGCATTTGCCAGCAGTTCCTGCCCGCCTCAAATGAAACCTTACGACACTGTTTTTAGCATTAGTCACACGGACTGAAAAAGCGAAAAGCAGAAAGCGCGCACTGGCTGCGGAATTATCCAGCTCTCCCATAGATTCTGCGGTCCGTAATCTTTGGACGCCGAGTACACGAGAGCTTAAAATTGGACAATGGTTGGTACAGTGATGTCATCAGAAGAGCGCAAGGAACACGAATAAAAACAAAGAAGTGAAGTAACGCTAGAAGCAAGGACACTGTCGGCCCAACGATTTAGTCAGCATGGCGCAATGTACGGCATATATGAACCCATGATAGGCTTATGTTGGCGCTGCCTACAGTGTTTGCTGACGAGTGTACGATTGTTGTATGTTTAAATGTGTTTTCCGAGTGATCTTTCTTTGCGAACAGAGAGAGAGAGAGAGAGGAAAGGGGAAAGGCAGGGAGGTTAACCAGAGAAAAAAAATCCGGTTGGCTACCCTACGCTGGGGAGAGAGGGGAGGGGGAGGTAAAGTGAAAACAAAGTAGAGATAAGGAAAGGAAAGGAAGGAGCATAGACACACAATCACAATCGGTCACTGTCACCGAACACTGTCATCGCACAGCACACTGACACTTGGTGCACTATCAACATCTGTTCAGGCTACAATCGCCTGTCCAGGTCTGTCGCCCTCAAGAACCGCAACAGTGCCCTCGTCGCCCTCTGCTGCGATGGCTTATGATGGCGGTATCTGAAGATGAGTTCCTCTGTGAGAGGTCTTTGGTCAAAGCGCGCTATCGCGGTTGCAAGTGATTGCAACCGCAATCACTTGCGAACAGAGGTACTATTGCATTCACGAAGTCAAAAAGCTCGAAAAAGTTAACGCTGGTTGTATTTTCATCTGTTTATATGCTCATCCCAGTCTACATTGCAGCCGCTTGTGAGTGATTGTGACTTTGTTTAAAACTCATTGTGGTGCGACTTGCCTCTGCTTTTTATATCTATTTATTCGCGGGGGCACAGGACTTTGTGCTGTGGATTTCTGGCTCTGTGACGTGGTGTCTTGTGATTGTCCAACTACATATATTTTTATATTGCCATTTCTGCTATGCACGAAGGAGTAGCCGTCAGTATTACAGGATGACTGTATCTTCATTTTATTTTCCTTAAGAAAACACCAAGAAGGAAAGAGGTTTTGTGTGCTCGCTTGACAATTTTCAAGTAGAAATCAGGTCAAAAGAAAGCAATGAGCGTTAGGTTCCTGTTCGTTCTTTACCTGCCACGCTGAGCCTAAAAAGTTTTCACTGTAAACCTCAAGAAAAACAAATGATAAAAAAAAGTTCGCAAGATTTTCCCTATTATACGAACCAATCTCACGTCCGAACTCATTGATATGATGAAAAGAAAGCAATGTATAACAGCATCTAGTGGCTTGACGAAGAGGACGCTGAAAATGTGTTTCCTGTTTAAAAAGTATAATTTCATTGCCATGGTGGTCCGCCATGCTTGCGCGCAGCAGACGGTATGGAACCAAAACAAGGGACACGGACAAGAAATCACAGTGAGTGTACATACGTCAGTCTTTCTCACACACTTCTTGAAAAGCGGGGGTATTCGTTTTGCTTTCTCCGCGGACTTCGTGGCTTATTTCTGGTTTGTTCATTCGTAGTACCCTGCTACAAAAAGAGTAACCGCAAAAGAGAAATCCATTTCTGCACGTTTGGTTTCTGTCGTTCTCAGTGATCTCTGAGGTCAAAGTTTCTTATTTGTATGCGGCGCTTTCATCTCTGTGCCCTCACGAACTTCCAGTTTGCCGGATGCCGGATTTCTTGTCCAAGGTTTTCTCGGTGATTTTTTTTTCCAGACTGTGTTGCCTTTTACAATCACATTGCTATGAAAGCATCAGACAGATACTACGTATGGTATTTAGTGTCTCTCAATTTATGAAACTGAGCGGAAAATCGCCAATAACGAGCAAAGACTCGACAGGTACTTTAGTTGTCAAATTTATTAATTTATAGATTCATTCAATCAGTTCATGAGCTCTAGCAACACTGGGGTTGTGGGAGACGCCATAAGGGACGGCTACGTATAAATGTTGACGGTGTGCTGTTTTCGTTAACCTACCCGCAGAATCCGATTATATAAAAGTACTTGCATTTCTTTAAAACTGATGCTAGCGCTAAAAAGGAACGGACACACGAAGAAAAGACGATACGACGACAAAGAAACGCTAAAACGTTAAGAGTAACTTGCATTTCGCTTACTTGGAAATGCTGCCCTTATTGTTATGAAAACGTTTTATCTACATTCAGGAAAAGTTTTATCAAGAGAAACAAGCGTGGTTTCTCAGGAGAGGTTTGAGTACACTGAAATTTCCACAGGTGCAACACAATTTGACGTAGTAGTTCTGCGGAAACCCGCAAGGTGGAGAGACGTAATTAATTACAATTTAGTTAAATTATACACATGGCATTAGGGGAAGAAAAAAACCGACCATCCTACCGAGTTGCGAGGATGTCGAACTGGCGGAGGACGTCGTCTTTTCCAACCCGCGTCTACGTCAAACGGCCCATGGACCAACTCTAAATTGCGCTACTTGTAACTTGTTCCGTCCATGATGTTCCATACTGTCAAACAGGCCACGCGCCGCAACTGCCGTTGCTCTTTCCCTCCTTCTTTCCCCATTTACATCGCCTCCATGCTGCGGCTGAGGGGCCTACCAGTGTCTGAGGCAGTTACAAGGGTTTTCCTATTTTCATAGCCACTTCCTCCTCGGATCGGTAGAGCCTCGGATTTCAAAGTATTTTTTCCACGTTTCGGCCGTTGAGGTTATTCAAATTATCTTGCTAATTTCAGTGTTTCCCTGATTTATCATACGGTGTAAGCCATGTTTACTAACAAAAGTTAATCAGACCGGAGCAGACACCATACAAATGTTCAGCTTCAAGGCGAGATAGAGCAGGAACTTGAAGCATTATCTCCACTTGTCTTTGTCTTGGGGCCAGTTTATTGCCTTACCAAGACGATGATCATGTTAAGAGTAAACTTATTCGTATTGTAGAAGGGAAGGTAATTTACGGATCGAGCGCCAATAACTTGTGTCTGTAGTGTCTCTTGAAATGCTGGAGCGATAATGCTGCCACGAATGTGTGACCAACGCGACAAATGCGATGTTGGTCATTGCGTGGAAGGGAATAACGAGTGTCAAGATTATCGTTTCCACCATCTTGACTGCGTTGCAGCTCGCTTTAGCGATCTTAATTTAACTACCTTATCGTTTATATTTCTTCTCACGTCAGTACTAGCAGAAGCTTTCGCTGCATCAACAAAGGGCTAAGCGCGTTAATCCCGCCAGTCGGCCCTGACACCGCTGCCACCAAGTTGTAACAATATACATGCAATAAAAAAGAAAAAAAAACACTCTGAAAGCGTGATGGCAAGGTACAGTGGAACAATCCGTGGAAAATCTTTGCTGTTATTTTCTACCAGCATACCTGTATTGCGAAATAAGAAATGATCTCGTCTTTTGCTAAGACAATTGCTATGTGTTAGGAAACCATGCCATACACCCTCATGTCATTATGGATGCTATCTATGTGATATTAATCAAACTACGCACAGAACATTTCTCTTGTTCACGATCCTAAACTACGTGGGCAGAAATGAAAGTAATGTTACCCCATTGATGGAGCTTTGGATACCCTCATAATGGTGGCGCCGTCTACCTTCTTTCTTGGCGTAGCTCTTTTGAAAGCTCCGTACACCTCGCCACAGATGCGCATTCCGGCTCTTATCCAGCACTGCGAAACTTTCTTATATTTTTCTCTCAGCACAGACCTTGCTGAAATTATACGTAGGGAGTAAAACCAAGAACAACCTGGTTAATCAGCCTGCCCTTCCTTCCTTCTTTTGCCCTTATCGGCACATGAACAGATGCGAAATGTATGTGCTAAATGTGACATAAAACTTAATTTTTTTGAGAAAATGGGAGCCAAATACTCTGTCATGTGCGGGCAAGGCTTACCGGGTATAATTTGGTAATCGGCAATCAAAGAAATTGCCAAGAAAAGTGAAAGGAACAGGTGTACTGGAAATTGGGTTGTGATCCCTAAAAGGCCGCACAGGTCTCGGACTTTCTTTTGTTTGGTTGTTTGGCTTTATCTGTCTTGGCTTACTTTGTTTAGATGTTGAAAAGGTAAAAAACAGAAGCACCAAAGAAAGCAACAACAAAGGCTCTCTTGCACTATGATTATATAACTTTGACTTTCGTTACTCAGTCCGTCATTGCTTTTTGTTAACCACCTCCCGCTCAACTGCAGTAATTTCTGTAACATTGAAATTTCTGTACCATAGTTTCCTCCTGAGCTTAGAAAACTTACCCGAAGTAACACTTCGGGAGCCTATGACACCCTGACAATATCATTGCCCTTGTCTTATCCTTTCTTCGATCCGGAATTTTCATATTAGTTAGACCCTGTTAATGAAGAGTATATTTATTTGGTTTCAACATTTATTGGCTTTTTTTCCTTCAGGAATTTATTACACTCGTTATAGGTTACAAAACAGCAAGCTATAAGAAAGCATCCTCCTTCTTCTCTCTTTCCGCGTTCACTCTCTCCATCTACCCGATCTCAATGTTTGTCTCATTACATGCTAACTTTTTTTACCCTGAGGATCCATTTATTCCTACATCATAAACAAATACAATCGCAAAATTTCGGGATAAATACTAAGCCCTCAAGACATAGCACGCACTGATTTTTTCTCGATTTTTTCTCATAGCCCGCGCTTGCGCTTCTTTCTCGACAAAGAAACTCATTACATAACACGACGTCTGCGGACGGCAACATAAAAAAAAAAATATCACCTGTGGATCCGAGCTCCACTACTTGTGGTCATGGCCGCGCATTGTGTGACATCGGCCAGCGTTCCGCAAGCCAGTGGTGGTGTCGAAACGAAATAAGCTGGCCTCGAATGCGGCTGCAGCAGCAGCTTTCTTGTTTCATTTTTTTCCTACTTTGTGCGCACAAACTTTCTCTTATCTCGATTGACCCGGGCAGACCCATGGATGTCGCAGTGACGATGTACGGTCGCTAGCCGGGCGAGGCGGTGCAACTGCATCTTCACTTACAGAGTGAACGAACCAACAGGGACAAAGAAGAGGGACCTAACAGGTCTCGTGTTACGCCTTTCTTTTGTGTCCCTGTTCTTTTGTGTCCCTGTTGGTTCGTTCGCGCTATAAGTGAAGACGCAGTAACGATGGCAGAATTTCTGTCGTTCGTTCTTCTTTCTCTTCTTTTTTTTTCTTTACTACGTCCGCGTATCAGTAAGCAAGAATGTCCAAACTTATGCATGTCCCACGTCTAGCAATAATGCAGATGTTAGTGTGGTTCAAGGAAGCAAGGGGTCTCGCCGCGGTTCCAAAATTATGCTTGAGCCAACGAAGATTGAGAGTATAGTTTATCGACTTTGCGGGATGTTTTAAGCGTGACAAATGGACGGGCGCTGCCGCTTGAAGAAGTGACGCTAAAGGTGACAAATCACCCAGTCTTTGTCAATGCACACAACGGGAATGAATAAAAAAAGAAAGTGTGGAAGAGTTCGGGTTGGGCGGGGGGGGGGGGCATTTTTATGATCCTAAATGAGGAAGACACTCGGAAGCTTTCAAAATAATGAGCCTATTCAAATCAACGATCTCGAGTTGGCGCACAAATCATGGCTGACTGATATAGCTAGCCTGCTGCACATCTCACTTCTGTGGTGTCGGGAGAAGAAGCGGATGATTCTTAGTCAGCAGAAAACACGAGCCACGGTACGCATGTCAGCAACAAACGATTTGTTCTGCGGCAGCCCTTCGTGCTTTGGGACACTTGAGACACATTTACAGCCTGGAGTCTTAAGAGCACTTCCGGCAGAAACCTGTCTGGTCCACCGTCATGATTCGCCATTTGACCATACCACGTGATCACGCGCGCGGTAGTCGGCTGGGTGCTACAAACTAGTAAGTGGGCGTCAGTGACCCATAACGCCAAGTGTTTCCCAAATGTGATTTAGCCGTTTCGGGGGCTGCCTTAGTTTGTTTCTAGCACCGATGGCATTTGGTAATATTCCGCGCGTTCGCGATACTTCATGACTCCTGCTAAAGGCCCAAATTGCTCAAGTTGCCCCATCAGGTATACCTCAGGGCTCGGTCTTGGGTCCAATTTTGTTCCTACTGTATAATAATGATATAGCAACTGATGTACATCCTATGATTGAAGTGCGGTTGTTTGCCGATGACTGCCTCTTGTTTTGTCGCGTTAAAAGTGTTTCTAATCAAGAACGACTAAATGATGCTTTATGTCGAATTTATAACTGGTGTGAAAAATGGCATATGCAAATAAATTTTGATAAATCTGTTTGCATGACAGTTACGAATAAGAAAACTCCGTTGATGTTTTCGTACGCTGTAAATAATAATGTTATTAAGCGTTCCACAAAGCTGAAATATCTTGGCGTAACTATCACTAGTAACCTCAACTGGAATGAACACGTCGAAAACATATGTGGATGAGCCCAGCACATGCTTGGTTTGTTACGGCGTAAATTGAGAGATGCTGCACCAGATATTAAACTTAAGGCATACACTACCATTGTTAGACCAAATTTAGAGTATGCTTGTATAATTTGGGACCCTCATCAACAATACATAACAGATAAATTAGAGCGCATTCAGTGAATGGCGGTTAGGTTTATTTTTTCTGATTACGACAAAACGCACTCAGTAACCTCCATGCTCGCCAGGGCTGGTCTCACTACGTTGGCTGTGCGCAGGAAAATCGCGCGCCTTAAGTTTTTATGTCAGCTCTATCACAATAAGCTGAACCTGAATTCCAGTTTGTATTTGAAGCCTCCTGGAAGTTTTTCACCATGAACTAACCACAATTACGCTATAATGCCTTATGTGCCAAGCGCTGATGTCTTTAAGCACTCTTTCATTGTCAAGACAATTGTTGAGAGAAATAACTTGAATTCTTGTGTGTTTCCGAGCAATAACAGAGTTGAATGTTTTGAAGAAAACTTGACTGCGTTCTTTGCGTGAACTTTGTGCTCTGTATTCCCACCCTGTAACAGCCCGGCAGGGCTCGCAGTATTGCAAATGAAAATAAATAAAGTAAAAATAAAGTCAGTCATCCGCATTCAGTATGCCCTGTACTCAGTACAAAGCTAACGCCTCAGGTGTCGGCGCATCGTGCACAATTGCTCCTCCACATCGTCGTGAGTGCAACGTCACCCAAGTCAAAAGCCAGCGTTCAGTTTTCGTAAAATTTACTCTACCTCGCATATTTGCAAAAGAACAATTTCAGTATAGAAAACATGTGCAGAAGTGTAGTGCCTCTTGATCTGATATCCCCCGGGCCTATAACGAGAAAATAATTAAAATGAAATCAAGCACAACTGGTATTAATCTAGGACTTGATAAGTTTCCGCTGGTCGACCACAAGAGCACAGAAAGCCCTTTCCGGCGAAGACAAACACACCATAAAGAATTCCATGACAAAAAAAGAGGGGGAAATGCAGGCAGGAAGACATATTGTCAAGGTCCCAAAAGCAATGCACGCCTCTCACGCTAATCACCCTTAAATTCTTGCTTTTTCCGCAGCGATCGAAGCCGCTTCGCCCAACTTAATTGCTTTTCACACAAGCTCAACGGCCACGGAGGCAACGTTATTGCGTTTCTCAGCAGGACATGCGGACAGCGACGAGGGAGAGTGTGAAGGCAAGCTGAGGAAAGACATGACGTCGCTTTTCGATACTGAGGAAAACCAACGCCTTGTGGTGTTCATCCTAACGGGAATGACCACGTCCCATGATCATACTCGTCTTTCGTTGTAATTAGTGTATATGCGAAGTGTTAATTCTAGACAGGCAGGGAGCTTGGGAGTCAGTGACGAAACCATTGGGGCCCACCTACTGGAGTAGATGTGGCGATATTCCCAATGCATTAGCAATGGCCACATCAGAGTGGGTGTCCTTGTGAGAACAGAAGGCGGTTGGCAGCCTTCAAGCGGAAACAGTCCCTGTTTTCTGGGAACAAAGCTCAACAATTCGAAGTGCATCGATTTCTTTCGCTTTTCTCCCTCATCTACACTTCTTTCACACTAAGGTTAGCTTTAAGTTGATATAACCAGCAACATCAGTTTGGAAAGACTTGGTGAAAACTTTTCGCATCTCAGGCCTATCGCATGTGATCCCTCGACCTCGAACTCAGCTGCCGCGTTAGTAAATGATATTCTGTTTCTCAACGTACTACATTGGTATCGTTTGGATACAAAGCCTAATGTCCCTGAATGTCATAGTGGAACCTGCGTGTAGTCACCGTTATGGCGCATTCTTAATTCTGACAAATCTATTGTGAAAAGTGTTATCCTGCAAAAGCCTGAACGTTAAGTTGACCTGAATCAATTAACAGAAACATTTGCCTTAAGAGTATTAGGCGTTCACCTGCTATACACAGCCTTTAAGTAATTCTGGTTCATTCCGAAGTGAAAGTTACAAGCATAGTTACACCTTAAAAAGTACTTTTGATAAATCTAGCAGTTATCGGCGCCGTAATGGTAGACATGCGGGGCACAAACTTGAAGGTTAACAAAGAGGTTTGAGAACAAGTTAAGCATCGCGCGAAGAGCAATGAAACAAGAAATATAAGTAGAAAAACTACTAATTTAGCCAAAATAAGGTACACGCAAGTAATTACAAATATAAATACTGTGCTACGTTCCTTACACTATTTTTCACATAGTCTCCACACCAGCTTAGACATTTGTCCCATCGTAACACTCAATTTGAGATGCCTTTGTCGTCAGTCAGCAAGGCACGCGGCCTCCCCAAACGCTCATTGTCATGCAAGTCTTCACAACCTTTTGTGAACTCGCAACACCAGAACATCGCACTTCCAAGAGCTAGACACTTTTCACCGTACATGGGGTGCATTTCCCCGTGAATTTCGTTCGGGTGTTCGTCCCTTGCTCAATAGAAAACGAATCAAACTTCGTGGCTTCGTACGTAGCGGACGTGATATGCGCAACTGCCATCTTCAACAACGGAAAGCACGAGCTACCGGCAGATAAGGCCATGCCGGCCCATGAAAAGTCCACTGCTGGGAATGACATGTTGACTTCGCATTTGTGCCGTAATTTGGCGAAAAACAAAGAATAGGGCCAAAGACTTTCTGATTCACTTTCTTATAAGGCTTGATGTTCACGAAAGAAACCATCGCCTGTTAGTCCGCACACGAGGGTTATGTGGCCTAGCCGAAACGAATAGCCACAATAGGTACTCCTCCGCGGCGCAGATATGTTAAGCGTCGTACTGCAGCGATGTTAAGTTGGGTCCCTTCCATGTGCGGACTGAATTGGTGATCACGGCCGGGGTGCGAAACCCTTTCTATAGATACGTTCAGCTAATATGTTACTCTATGTTGAGTTCGTGTGCAATACGCTTGTATGAGTCGTTTTGTGCGTCATTCTTGTAAGGTCGAGTAGCAAGCAAGGCGTATGGTCACTATAAAACCTCCAGTAGACATTCAACTAAGCAGTTGTCGCTACATATATGCTCCGAAGTCCTACCATAGAACTGAATTAACAATACATATTAGTGCGAAACATTAGTTCGGAGCTCAGGAACAGGCTGGCCGTGTGCTGTGTTTCGTTCACTCGTTCGTGAAACGATAAAAACAAAGGCTTTAACGAAGCAATTCACAGCACGCCAACAATAACACGACCGCAAGGATGAATGTGGTAACCATGGTATGAGGATGGTGGCCCGAGGGCAACGATGACATGGCGGGAACTGCGACAAGGATGACGATGGGAACAACGACGGCATGACGATGACTATTAGAATAAAATCAAGTATGTGCTTTTATTCTCTTCGATTGCTATGCTTACGACTATGCTCGTACAGCTTTCACTTCTGCGGTATTTCGTACTCGTTACTCGTTCAGTGCTTTCAGGTTCATTCCTTGTCAGCGAAGGTGAACGGACGCACTTCTGCTGTTAGTAACTCAATCACTCCATAGGTCTCTCATCTCAACAGCGTCACGCTTCGAGTACCAATCTCTTTCAGCAACTGAATCCAAAACAAGGCGAAGAAAGTTCGTGAAGAGGCTCTTCGCCAGCTATGCCCCAGAGAAATGATACAGGAACAGTGACTAGTTCTTTGTGCGCATGTTTCTTCTATGCTGCGTGTGCATGAGTGCGTTGGTTTGTGTGCCTGTCAGTATGTGCGTTCCCTCCGGCAGCGAGGTCTATGCTCTCGTGTCTACAGTTCTTCGATTCGGTTCGGTCATGCTCATCCTTGTCAGTGTTAACTCAGCGGGGCGTCAGCGCAGAAAGGATATCTGGCTGATGTAAGGTTTAGGTCAAGAGCATCTCCAAGCAGCAGCAATCTTTTATGGTTCGAGTGCGAGTGGATAAATGAAACAAAATAAGAGACACGCGTAGTAGGGCGAGTCAGGCGTCCAATAACGCGCAGCTGCTCCATGCACGCGAGAGAGAAGACAAGAAGCGCGGCCATCACCGAAACGCTCCAACGCGTTTCGCGATAAGAATGCACCGCTCGTCCCCTTCCCTCCCTGCTTCCTAGGCGAATGCCCGCGATTTCTATGGCGTCTATTTTTCTTCTGTTGTAGTCCGGCCTCTCGCCGCCGCCACCGGGCTTGTTTCTCCTGCAGCACACAAAGGGGGGGGGGGGGGGGTGGAGGCTAGATTGCTGGGCGGACCACGTTCCCTTTTCTTTGCTTTTGTCGCTATGTTTTGTGCTTCCTCTGGCGTCTTTAGTTTTATAGGTGTCGTCTTTGGCTGTTTTGATTCAACGCTCTTTCTTTTCAAGGTCACCCCTCTCCTTTCTCTGCCATATCTTTTTGTCTTCGGGCAATAATCTATCTATCTATCTATCTATCTATCTATCTATCTATCTATCTATCTATCTATCTATCTATCTATCTATCTATCTATCTATCTATCTATCTATCTATCTATCTATCTATCTATCTATCTATCTATCTATCTATCTATCTATCTATCTATCTATCTATCTATCTATCTATCTATCTATCTATCTATCTATCTATCTATCTATCTATCTATCTATCTATCTATCTATCTATCTATCTATCTATCTATCTATCTATCTATCTATCTATCTATCTATCTATCTATCTATCTATCTATCTATCTATCTATCTATCTATCTATCTATCTATCTATCTATCTATCTATCTATCTATCTATCTATCTATCTATCTATCTATCTATCTATCTATCTATCTATCTATCTATCTATCTATCTATCTATCTATCTATCTATCTATCTATCTATCTATCTATCTATCTATCTATCTATCTATCTATCTATCTATCTATCTATCTATCTATCTATCTATCTATCTATCTATCTATCTATCTATCTATCTATCTATCTATCTATCTATCTATCTATCTATCTATCTATCTATCTATCTATCTATCTATCTATCTATCTATCTATCTATCTATCTATCTATCTATCTATCTATCTATCTATCTATCTATCTATCTATCTATCTATCTATCTATCTATCTATCTATCTATCTATCTATCTATCTATCTATCTATCTATCTATCTATCTATCTATCTATCTATCTATCTATCTATCTATCTATCTATCTATCTATCTATCTATCTATCTATCTATCTATCTATCTATCTATCTATCTATCTATCTATCTATCTATCTATCTATCTATCTATCTATCTATCTATCTATCTATCTATCTATCTATCTATCTATCTATCTATCTATCTATCTATCTATCTATCTATCTATCTATCTATCTATCTATCTATCTATCTATCTATCTATCTATCTATCTATCTATCTATCTATCTATCTATCTATCTATCTATCTATCTATCTATCTATCTATCTATCTATCTATCTATCTATCTATCTATCTATCTATCTATCTATCTATCTATCTATCTATCTATCTATCTATCTATCTATCTATCTATCTATCTATCTATCTATCTATCTATCTATCTATCTATCTATCTATCTATCTATCTATCTATCTATCTATCTATCTATCTATCTGTCTATCTATCTGTCTGTCTATCTGTCTGTCTATCTGTCTGTCTGTCTGTCTGTCTGTCTGTCTGTCTGTCTGTCTGTCTGTCTGTCTGTCTGTCTGTCTGTCTGTCTGTCTGTCTGTCTGTCTGTCTGTCTGTCTGTCTGTCTGTCTGTCTGTCTGTCTGTCTGTCTGTCTGTCTGTCTGTCTGTCTGTCTGTCTGTCTGTCTGTCTGTCTGTCTGTCTGTCTGTCTGTCTGTCTGTCTGTCTGTCTGTCTGTCTGTCTGTCTGTCTGTCTGTCTGTCTGTCTGTCTGTCTGTCTGTCTGTCTGTCTGTCTGTCTGTCTGTCTGTCTGTCTGTCTGTCTGTCTGTCTGTCTGTCTGTCTGTCTGTCTGTCTGTCTGTCTGTCTGTCTGTCTGTCTGTCTGTCTGTCTGTCTGTCTGTCTGTCTGTCTGTCTGTCTGTCTGTCTGTCTGTCTGTCTGTCTGTCTGTCTGTCTGTCTGTCTGTTTACTTGCCTCTCTATTTATTATATATCTATGTTTAATCCCTGTGTCTGTCTTACTTTACCTACGCATCGTATTAGTAGGATTGGAAATGTTAGCTATAGGAATGTTGCGCTTTCTTCAACGAAAGAGATAGCTGAAAGAAATTGTTGATAACGACAGTGCAATGTTAGTTGATGTGAATCGCCAGGCTTTTCAACAGTCGTCTACACTTGCGCGAACGTCATTTGTATCAAACAAAAGTGGTAGAAAATAAAGCGAAACCGGAATATAAACGTTTCTGCATATTTTGACAGAGGGACCTAAGGAAACCGTCGTCTTTTGACGCAGGCACTCGTAGATTACTTCCGTAAGGCTTCATGACCAAGACATACTTCAGTAGTTAATGAGGCCTTTTTGATATTTGTAAGCGCTCTAGCTTTACACAGATGAAAAAAAGCGTTATTACTTCCTTCCCATTCTTTGTAACTCCATGTTTATGAGAAGAAGCATACTCGGTTGAGTGATTGTATTGTTTGCGTTGTTTTCAATTGTTTCAAACGAGAGAACTGTGTGCAGTTTATAGATAATTTTTACCAGGTTAGCAGATCTCTTCGGGTTTGGTTTTGGGTTTGTTGTTTGGTGGACTTCACAGTTAGCATTTTCGCTTAAACCCATGACGCACGTCTTTATTTACAAAACCGTTATTTGCAAGTGACTAATGGTTAAGTCCTAGCCATTGCGCTCCCCATTGAAACTTGCCTCTTGTGGTAAACTCAACCTCAAACAATTCTCAGCTGTCTTGATCTCATTGCGCTGACCCCGATGTTACTGCGCTGACCCCGATGTTACGAGGATGTTACTGCTTTCACTTGGTCTCATGCCAATATGTCTTCTCAAAATAAATAGGGGGGGAGCAGTTCTGGTGTATTTTCGCGCAGTTTTTGACGCTGCACTCTCTGGAGAACTAAAGGAAGGGTTTAAACTTAGCCACTCAATGACAAGTTTGGTACCGATTAAACAAAACATCTTCGAAAGTGCCATTGAAACTTGAATTCGTTCCCTTTTCCTGGAGTGCAGCGCAGATGACCCTCAAGGAATAAACCCTGTTGTGAAACGTATTGTCTTTTAGCCAAACTTTAACTTTCACAACGTTAATTTGTTGATATTTGGTTGATGTTATGTTGTTGTTTTTGATGACTCTATTACAGGATTTTTCTTTAGCTGCACCAAATTTTTTAAAGATTGCCTATGGCCAATAGCACAATTCTAACCCTTGATCTAAATTACTCGATGAGGCGGCCATTACTTCTACGGGAAATAAAAATGTTCAATTGAATAAATAAGAATTTACCCTAATTAACAGTTTAGTTAATTAGCTTATACCACCTATTTCCATCTACGAATTATAGCCGCAGAGTTCGCAAGGCGTACGTGCTTGGAACGATTTCTCTAGACAGCACCAGTTCGGGGATATTCATTTTCAAAGTGTCCGACGAAATGCATAGGCGTTCCAGTTGCTTTTTTAAGAAACCGCCGTTTTATGCATTGCAGCAGAAAAGTAACAGAAACGCAAGGCATTTCGACGAAAACTTTGAAAATAGATATCTCGGAACTGCTGCTGTCCAGAGAATTCGTTCCAAGTGGATACACCGTGCGAACTCAGTGGCTATAATTCATAGATTGAAATAGGTGGCGTAAAGTAATTTATAGAAAAGTAATTAACGTAATTTCGGTAAATATTCAATTGAATATATTGATTTGTCGTGGAAGTAATGGCCGCCTCATCGAGTAATTTGGATCGAGGGTTAGAATTATACTATCGGCCATAGGCAATCTCTAAAAAATTTGATGCAGCTAAAAAGAAAACACCCTCTAAATACATGCTTCCATATCGGCGTTTCACCACTTTCCGGCTGACGGTGAATTCGCGCTAAATTTAAACGCAAGAAAAATGACTTCCGTGCAGATGAGACGCACAATATTTGTTTAACAGCGGGAAAATTGGTTCCTCCTGCATACTGACCTTTCTGAACATTTTCGTTTGTAAAGAAAGGTGGCTACTGAGGAGGGAAATAAATCTACCTTTAAAACAACGCATGCGGTCCAATAAAAATGCTGATATTGGTACCAGCCTAAATTGCGGCACTTATTAAGCCTAACTTTTAGCAGCAAAGGTGTACGGTACGTGACCATCCATTGTATAGGCTCTGGGGAATCAGCACACGTATCCTCGAAATTTTGCTTGCAGACGATCTGAAGTTTACCCTCCTGAAACATGTGAGAACACTGTCGGTAAAGTAAGTTTTTTAGACTCAGTTCCTATTCTGAAGCGGCATCTTACGAATACAAAAACGTTGTTGCTTGACCAAATAGCCCGTATATATGCATACAGCGGAATTTTTATGCTCGTGAACAAAGTGAGCTTCCCTCAAGTTTGACATGGTAAAGGCTTCCGCTTACCTACGAGCATTGACGATAGTTAGCCGAATCGCTGTTTTGCTTATTGAACATTAAGTGGCATGATCGGAATGTCATGCCGTTTAGAATTGCGATTGACTGGCATTTTCCTTCGGTGGTGATGAGCTAGCCTCAAGTGAAGAAACAAGCATGTCTCTTGAGCCGCGGAGAATCACATGACCGGATCCTTGATTTATGTTACCACATGTGTATGACTTCGAGGTAGAACTAAGTTTAGTTCCTCATCCTTGATAGTTCAATTTTAAGGTGGACAAAATCGAATGCTCATGAACACGAACACTGGTCCCCGAGAAGCGGTCCTTAAGAAACCCAATTAGACAGTTGATTCCTCGATAAATTTTTAGCCTCCACTTTGTCCAGTACATAGAATATATACACTACTTCTCCAATTTTGTGGACGAAATGAACAGCTTGATGTCTCTAGGGGAACTGTCACTAGAGTCATCATGTGGCAATCATTTCCATTATTTGTATCTGTCGTTAGAATATCATCACAGTTTCCTTGGATCTGTCAATGCAGCCTCATTCAGCATCAAGATTTCATAAATCTATGTCATTGAACGAGCAGAGGCTTTAAAGTTCCTCACAGCTTTCTTTTTTTCAGACCTTGCCACTATGTTTACCATGCTTGCTATAAATCTTTCCTCAACGCTCGTTAGGCAGAAATGCTTTCTTGCACAAAAGCATTTCTGAAGCCATTACCTCTTATCAACAGCTTTGCATTCGTTCAATAGGGCTTGCGGAAGTGATGGGTAGCAGTCCTGCGACGCATCATCTATCATCTTTCACATTTGACCCTACGTTATCTCTCCACATGACAGATTAGGTAGTCTGTGTGCCATAAACTTCACATTACCATAACACAGATGCACAACCATCTCATTGGGTGCTCCAATCGGGAGCCCTTTTTTTGCTGGATCCGGCTGTTAGGGGCTTGAAACTGCATTAGTTTTTTGCGAGTGTTTATCCATCCTTTCTGTTACACCGTCAAGCTACCTCTTCATCCCGGCTATATATATAAAAAAAAAGAAAAAAAGAAGAGCTCCACCAAGTCTGGGAATCGAATCCTGAGCCTTCTGGCCGTGTCCATTTCGGTGACAACATTGTAAGCACGCATCTTTCGAGCTTGGTCATTCGTCGTGTAGTCTTGTGCGCTCGGCAGATTCTGAGAATGGCCGTGTTTGTTAGTGTTTTTCGGAGACCACATCAACCGATGTTTTAACAAAAAAGAACACACATGCACACACAAGTTTTGTGAATCGCAGCGGAGACGCTATTCTGGAGAAGATGTCAGCATCCGCGGCCAGGGCCCGAAGCTGTAGCAGTAAATATATGCTTGGGTCTGGACGAATCGCTGAAGTGTGCTGGTTATCGTTTCGATGTTCGCATTACCTTTTAATAAAGACACCACAGTCAAATATGTGAAGCCCTGCAGTAGCTTTGACCTACCTCTGCGGTCGATAATTCTTTGCGTTCTGTGCAGAATACAACTATGTTGACAAAAAAAGAAAAATAACTCTACGAAATAAAACAAAAACACATTTGGGACAAGCTATGCTCTCTAATACTACGGGCACCCGCTGCATGAGATGGATCATCTCCCCCCACCCTCCCCCCGAGCCTCTTTACTGCTTGTTCCGTGCATCTAAACAAAGCTCTTTGTCCTTCCCCCTATTGTTTACTGCATCCGCTGCGCCTTTTATTTTGTATCTTTCTCAAAATTTCTAGAAGAGCAGTTTCCTGCCAACGGTTCTGGCTGTAAAACAAAAGCTGTCGTGCCCAGTTCCTTAGCATGTGAAAGCGTTTACTATTTCGCATTTGTTTAACTTTTACATTATTATTCTTTCCATGCGTCCTATTTGTTTCCTGTGCTGCGTTACAGGGACGCCAGTCCATTTCCCAAGAGAAAACACGGAGAGGAGGATGAGCAGTCGGGGCGATGTCTAAACGACTATTCCATTGTCTCTTCTGACCGAGCTCAGTGTTTTCTCTCTGCCCACACCATTTTGGCGCGGACTGAAAAACGCTCACTTCAGACACGCGGTTGTACGACCACGTCGCTTTTGTTCAACCAAGCACAGAACAATAAAACCGAGGAACACGAAAACAGTTACAGATAAACTACACTTTTTTATCCTTGACTTGCTTCCTAGTCATTGTTGCAGCTTGGGCAAGTTGACGTGACATTACTTTTTCAACAGCACAAAGGACAAGGACGAGACGTGTGCACATTCACAGCGCTCTGTATGTGCACGAAGACAACGCCATTTTCGGTAACTCGACCCGAGGAAACGTTCGGGTGTAACTGAAATGGTCGTTTCGGTTAAGTTAGGTCACGACACTGACTCGGACCTCTTGTCCGTCGGCATGATTTCTCCAGCTTAAGAAGAAACAGTACAAAAAAACTTGTTTCCATGTTTATTTCTCGGCGTGTGTCCCTCCTTTTGTCTTCTCATTTCTATTCTCTTTTACTACTTACCTTCCTTCGAAGTTTTTGTGAGTTTCGTTGTTTCCTACGTGAAATTGCGGAACCCATAAGTGATAGGCCGCGACTGAAAAGTGGAAGTGGGCAGGAACACAACACTATTTCCACAGAATGTAAAATGAAACCAAAGAAAGGAAAAGTTGAGTGGTAATCTATTTCGTCGACTTGTTCTCTTCCCCCCCCCCCCCTTGTTTTTTCTCAGCGGACAGAGAACAACAGTAAGGCACTACAGGTCGACAAACGATATACAAGGCCTTGTATTCAAATTAATACCACGCAATTTCGTTTTCGTTTTCTTGAAAATTTTGTCATTAATACGCACAAAATGTGCCGCGCAGGAATTTGCTCGCCTACAGTGGACATAATATTGTTCAGTGCAGTAAACATATGGTAATCCCGTTTTACGGTAGCGTTAAACATGGGCATGAAATCCTACATTTCCTGTAAGAGATGGCGCAGAGCCCATGAATCTGTGCAGCCACTGTATGCACCATGCTCTCCCCTCCAAACATTGTTCCGTGCAGTGTGTTTTTGAGACGCCGAGAGGGGAGGAGGGTAGTGTAGAGCACCGTATCAATAGTACACGTTGGACAGATATGCACTGTTCACCCCGATTTTGAGATTTCTGGTATCTTACGCTTGACTGAGTTCTGTAACAATATGCAATTTCCGTGCTTCAGCAGAGGGTCATCTGCAGTAGTAATAGCATGCGAATACAAAGCCACTTGTAGAAAGTCGTTTTTTTTTTAAAGCGGCTTGGCACGTGAATCAGAAATCTATATCTGATCGCCCAAACTTTTCTCAGATTTCCATACCGTATTCTCTCTTAATTCTGCCTCACCGTAATTTATATTCCGACGCAGTGTGTCTGAGAAGTTACACAGACATAAGAATTTTACATGCATCTGCAGTGCTCTACAGTATTGATAACTTTGTACAAGACTGATGCATACATGTAGAAAAATACCAGTGGCACGATGAGTGCGCTTTGATATATATAGCTCCCTTGAAGCGTGACAAGATATGAGGGAGTGTAAATTCTGTAGAGCTCTCGTAGATTTCGGAAGAAATTATGAGAACTACGCTGTCAAAGGTTTTTACAAATAATATACCTAATCGTGTGTACCTATTTATCTGGTGTTTGTTGCTTTTGATTGTTCAGTTTGTTTGAGAGAGAGAGCTAGAGAAGGGAAGACGGAAAGGCAGGGAGGTTAACCAGACTGAGTCCGGTTTGCTACCCTACACGTGGGGAGGGGAATGGGGAGTGAAAGAGGAAGAGAGAGAACCTAGTGTAGGACGTCTATAGTCGGGCACTCAAGTCTGTTGACCTCAGGTAGCGGAAAAGCGCTCCAACTGCTTTCTGGGCCAATGAACTGTGAGGCCAGGCTCCCAAGATATTCGCTTCCGTAAATGGCCTGTCATCCAGTCTATTTAAGGCACACTGGAGAGTCTCACGTTGATAATCGCGAGAACAGTGGCACAGAAGATGACTGATGGCCTCTTCACACTTGCACTTGGCGCACATTGGTGAATCCGCCATTCCAATACGATAGCTGTAGGAGTTGGTGAATGCTACTCCTACCCACAGCCCACACAGCAGTGTTGCGTCACGTCGTGGAAGGTTCGCTGGTAATGTAAGTTTCAGGGATGGGTCGAGACTGTGTAAACGACACTTAGAGTTCTGTGGTGTATGCCAGCAACCTAACGTGATTGCACGAGCAAGACTGCGAAGCTCTCTTGCAGCGTCGACTCTGGATAAAGGTATAAGGACTGTCGGCGAGCCAGCCTGGGCACGTCGGGCAGCGTCATCGGCGAGGTGATTACCAATGATGCCACAGTGTCCCGGCAGCCACTGAAATATGATGTCATGTCCTCTTTAAGATGCGCAATGGCAGGTTTCGTTGATTTGTGACACCAGCTGTTCATAATTGCCACGTCGTAAACTTCGCAAGCTCTGGAGAGCTGCTTTCGAGTCACAAAATATTGCCCATTTGTTGGTCGGTTCTTTTTCAATGTATTCGACAGCAGCGCGAAGAGCGGCCAGTTCAGAACCTGTTGATGTCGTTACGTGTGAGGTCTTGAACTTGATGACGACCGATTGAGATGGTAGAACAACGGCACCCGTAGAATTTTCGGAGAAGGAACCATCCGTGTAAACATGAATTCGGTTAGCGTATGAACAATGCAGCAGTTCCAATGTGATCTGCTTGAGAGCCGCGGTGGTCAGGCTAGCTTTCTTCACTATTCCTGGAACAGCAAGGTACACAGGAGGCTTCTTCAAGCACGGCCAAGTTAGGTTATAAGCAACACGTTTAACCAATTTGTTTGGTTAAACGTGTTGCTTATAACCTAACTTGGCCGTGCACCTGTGTGAGTCCACTCCTGCATTGTCTTGCGCAGTTTGTAGGCAAAGTGTTATCTGTGGGGTATCCATGCATTCGTAAGCCAATTAGCCCGCTGTATACTTCTCTAGTTCTGATATTCTCTCGAGAATGTACGAAACGTGCACCGATTTAACTGCAGAGCACGAAATGTCTCAAAATATGCAACACACGAATGGTAATTATGTTATGAGGTTTTATGCGTGACACAACTGGTGTGCAACAGTCGTTTGCAGAAGACAGCTGACCGTCTCTTTCCTGGAACCACCATTCTCTCCTTGGCTTCTTTTCACTCTTGCCATTTACAGCCTGCTTAAAGCTTGATTTAAAGGTTTTTTTTTACTCCGTGCTCGAATAAGAATTAGCTCGGGCACCGTAGCGCACACCCAAATCACCGACTCCAGACACACACCGCGTGGTCTAGTTGAAGAACGACTGTACAGGAGTGTAGAATAAACATGAAATGAAATCCCCGGTTGTGTTGGATAATGTGCGCTTGAGAACTACAATTTTTCGCTTCATCGTCTTTCCTATGTTGTCTTTATATCTTGCCGGTAGCTCGACTACCGCCAGCGCAACCACCACCTCAGGGAGGCAGGGGGTTACTGTGACCAACCACGCTGTTATCGTCGACCATATCGGTAAAGTTGGTTATCATTTTTAACGTTTCACTTCGTCGGAACTATGATTAAATAATAATAATTGTTACCAACAAGCGACTAACTTTTCCTAGAACGGCCCTATTGCAATTAATGAGCCATCGTAATGAGATCTTTAGAAAAAGCGACAAACGAAAGCACAAGCGAAACATGCTAGCCGCATACGCATGACCGTCACATTGGCACTGTTGAGGAACATTCGATTTGCCGCATCCGCAGTCTCTCGCAAAAATGTCAGAATTCGCAGACTCCAACCAAAAGAGTAATATGGGGAATTTTTATGGAAAACAAAGGACTCGCGAGAGAATAACACTGTCAGAGGAGCCGACGGATGAAAAGCTGCTGGGGCAGCCTAGACGAAAAATTGGTTTAGGCGCGGTGCCTTTTCGTTCCTTGCCTTGCCTGACGTCCTCCTTAGGGTGAAAGCCCAAAACAGAGAGCAAGAAAGAGATTGAAAGAAAAAATAAAGCGTGTGGAACGCTGCCGGATGTGAAAGCCCTTAACGACGTCACCTTTTTGCCCCTTTGCTTTGCACCGAATCAAAACAGACCGGTCACGCAAGTGGTGAAGTGTTCCTGGGTAGTGCTCCAGTCCTTAGCCTGTTTTCCTTGCCGCATTTCTCCGGCCCTGAATACGAACGAAAGACGCAGAGAGATGGGGAGCAAGAGAGCGAGAGATAGAGAGAAGACTCTTTTTTTATGTATGCTTGAAATGGCGCGAACACGCGAGAACCCCACCGCCACAGAGACCGCGCGCATCAGAATAAACAAGGATGTCGTTTCTGAGTAGAATGGCCGATAGGGAAAGGCGAACAACAGACGGAGTGAGAAAGACGAGGCACTTTCGGGCACAACAGCGAAAACCGACTGCTTTCCTGGGAGTCACGGGGCAAAAAGAAGGAAACGAGGCGAGTGCAACTATTGAAAGAAGGAAGCGATCGAAGTAAAAGGTTATGATCGGCCAAACTTGCCTTCCTTCCATGTGTTGAAGGAAGCGTTTGGTACAGAGCCGAAGGGTGGTGGCCACATTTCGGTCTGTTAACGCAGTGCTTTAAGCTGCTCTTTGCGGAAGGACGAATGCACGGAGCGTTTCTTCTGAGATGCAGAAAGAGAAATGTGCATTGTTGGAGGCGAGAAAAAAGATCAAGAAGCAAAGCAGGGACAGGAATTAATTTAATTTTATTTTAATGGAGTGAAGATGGTTTTTCAAGGTTGGAGGTTGAACTTTTATTGCAGTTTTCTTTTTATTTTTAAAGTGATTGAGTGGACCGTAGTTGCGAATGCTGGCACAATGTATGTCACAGATTGTTAGAGGCAACTTGGGACAATTTTATTTAGTGCTGCTTCTCGTAATTTTTCAGTTTTGTTAAGAGAACCATGCCGAGAGGTTTCACTGCCGTGTGTGAGTATAAAATAAATTGTAGCCGAAGTTCAGCACAGAGTTTATTGCGCATTACTGAGTCAGGACGTGAGGACAATGAACGAGTCGTTACTCCGACTTATGGCAGACAAATTTGGAATACGATGCAAGCGCGTTCCTGTTGATGTCCTCAGATCTTCCACTTTATTTATTTCGCCTGTTTCGTGTGTCACACGCGTGCAATCTCAATACTGTATTGAAGTCTAGAGTAGAGCGGTATATAATATGAAGTATTGTAAATTAAAACAAACAATATCGTTCATTTCACAGAGGAATGGAGGATCAGTCAAGCTCTAAGCACTTTATTAATTGAAATTACCCAGCTCATGAACCGATGCCTGACCAGGCATGAATTTGAACTGAATGTAAGGGAAAGGTCTACCTGGGTATACACGATTAAAGTGCGCGTGAATGCATAAACCACTTTTGGTTCCATCCGATGAACTGCTTTTTTTTTTTTACTTCTAAGAGAGTTTCACGCATCAATCAAATTGTTTCCTATGTCGACACGGTTGAATTTTTTTTCTATGAAATTCAACAACTTCGACTGAAATTTATTGGAACGTTGCGCTAATACGCTTTAAACTACCTTTCACATAAACTTAATATGGTTTGTGTCCAATTCTGCCCACCCTAGTGGCCTAGTAGTTTGGCGTTGTGCAGCTAAGTCCGAAGGCGCGGGATCGAATCCCTGCCATGGCGAGCACATTTCGATGATGGCGAAATGCAAAAACAAAAAAAAAATAAAACCTGCCCGTGTATCATGCATTGGGTGCACGGCACAGAACCCCACGGGTCAAATTAATCCTGAGTCCACCACTACGGTGTACGTCACAGCTTTCTTGTTCTTTTTTACACCACTCAGAAAAAAGCATTTAAGAGATGAAATAATAAAGAAACGATAGTGAACACAAGCTTGGTGCGCACCTAGATATGATAGCGGTAAGAACATTTCGTGGTAGCGTATGTGCGCATATCTTTTTTCAATGGCTACCAGGACATAGCCGTATGATTGGAAAGGATGACGCAGATAAGGCAGCTCGAGCGTCAAGCAAAAAAGACCACTGCGTCCACATTCCTTTGTCAAGGACCGACGCTGCAAGGCAGCTTCGCATTCTAGGCCGCACACTCTCCTCAGCAGAGTGGAGTACCGCACATACAAGGCGCACAAGACTGCACAGACTAAACCCGTCACTTCTACTCAAACCTCCAGCCGGACAGCACCGACACGAAGCGTCTCTTCTGTGTCGGTTGTGGCTCGGAGTTGGCTTCCCGAAAGCTTATTCAGCACTAATCGGAATGGCTGATAGTCCTGCATGCGGTTCATTATAAAATATAAACACGCCAAATAAACGGACACACACAAGAGAAGAGAAGGGGACAGGGCACCTACCGTTCTCTTCTATGGCGCCCTGTGCCGTTCTCTTCTCTTATGTATGTTCATTTATTTGGTGTACTACATTTTATAATGAACAGCTACCAACTAGCCCCAGAGGAAGTGCTTTTAAGCTGCATGTGATGTTTGCGGATGCGTGGAGAACGTTGACAACTTATTGTGCGACTGTCCTCAGTTTCAAGGACAAAGACAATATTTTCCCAACACATTGAGAAATCTAGATGATCGTCCTCTGGGTGAACAGACAGTACTAGAGCACCGTCCCCAGCGGCCATCGGCTCAGAAGGCAGTGAAGGCACTTCTGTGCTTTCTGACAATGTCTGGTTTGCACGTGCGGCTTTGACTCAAGTACTGTCCGTGCACGTCTCTATACCCTCTATCTCCCTTTTGTCTCTTACCTTTTTCTCTCTTTCCTTTCCCCTATCCCCCAGTGTGCGGTAGCCAACCAGACTCTTGACTGGTTAACAACCCTGCCTTCCATATATCGCCTCTCTCTCTCTTCTCGAAAAAGGCATGAAATTTCAAATTTACATTTAGTGAATATAATATAACTACAGTTAGGTATGAAATATATAGAAGGAGGTCTCATAGCCGAAGAGTGTAAGGGTTAGACCTCCTGTTAATACAACAGGAAAGTAAGATTTAACTTTGTGCTTTTGCGTTGCGCTGCGTATTTAAAGCAAGTGGTCATCCCAACCAGCCGCTTTGTCATTTGAGCACAATTCGTTGTCAAATTCAATACGGCGGAAATGTAGAGGTGAATTTATATGATGTCGACTTTTGTTATACCTAGAAAATTGCAATACTTAGAGCTCTGCCACTGAGACTCAGGCTTCCCTACTAGCATACTCTTGCAGTGGCAAAGCTAGCTTTGCGACTCTTCACCCTCAACTGGTATTGCTGGTTGGGTTGTTGCACCTACTTTTATTCAATATGGTTCTTAGTGTTGCATCTATGTGAGAAAAAAAAGAAGAAAACGACGACTCTGTGCGAACATCGTAGACGTCACCACTACTCGTAATGCTATTACAATGTCGAAATACAAGGAATGAGCGGCTAGCGCGACTTGGAGTTTGGTCACTCACACACGTGAACCGGTTGCCGACACCGACTGCCATGCTACATCGACTCTCGTCACAACACCAGCACCGCCCATACCTTCATATATTGGGCATCGATAATGTTGGTACTGCGGCTTTCGCGTACGCTGACTCGGAATAAGTAATCCTGGTAAGACGCAGGCAAGACACTGAAATCCTCGAAAGCGATCCACTCAGCAAGTAAGACTAGAGGGAAGCTTTCATTTTTGATTTTGAGTCACGCTTTGTATTGAGAGTGCGTGTTATTTATTTAATTAAGAAAGCAAGAAAGCAGGTGGTAAAATACAAACACACACAAAAGTTTACACCGATGAATCTGAGCCAACAGTCGCCATTTTCCAACTACATGCTAGATCGTACTTCTAGATGCCTGCTCGGTAAAAGTATCGAGCTAGGGTAGTCGGTTCGCTCTGTAGAAAAAATGTAGCCTAACGTGCTGTTCGCATTCTGGCTATAGGGGCCGACTTTGTCACATTTAGCGAGACATGAAAGGGGACGAACTGGACGGCAATGTGTCGTTAATTAGCCTGTTTATTGTTATTGTTATTAGCCTGCTAAAGATGAAAAAGCTAGAGGCCTGCTCCTGACTTCCGAGGGATGGCATAGCCACTCTTGTCGCCAGCTTATCGAGCCTCACGTCTTGAGCTCATCAAGTTAGCGAAGGACGACACCTAGAAGTGACCTGCTCCCTTTCAGGACCTGAAGGCAATATCACGTGCAGGAGAAGGCTGGCCCTCTTGTGCCATGCAGCAATGTGCCGTTGACGGCGACCCCAGGAGAAGCCTAAGCAGCCTGCTGACGTGCAAGCCACGTCTTTTTTTTTTTTGTTGCCCTTCTTTTTCCTTTTTTACACCTACTTGCAAGGCTCAATTGGTGTTATTCGATCCTTTATACAGCCTTCTGTACGAGCAGCAGAATGAAAAGCTTGCAAAAACAGGTTAGAAATACAGTTAGAATACAGTTAAAATGCACGTTAGGAGTAGTGAAAATAGAGAAAGTGAACTCAACCACTCACCGCACATAATATGGTGTCTGTTTAGGAATAAAGAGCGAGCACTGCTCGACCATTTAGGAGTGAAGAAATCTCTCGGCAAAGCAAAATGTAACGATAGATAATGGAAAGTGAACATCATTATTTCTTCTTTTAGACCGGCAATGAGATAGGCTTCACCGTAAGCTGAGTAGGGCAGCCCTACTACTAGCAGAGAGTGCTGCTGAAGTTGGCAACGATGGAATACTTGTCTAAACTGTCCCCTTCCAGTGGCGTAAGTAGATGGCTACCACTTAACAAGGAGTTTTCCAGGCTTTGAAGCGGAACAATGCCGCCTACTTCTGTAATCTGACGTCTGCTACCGTGCCACTACCAGTCGTGATCGACGAGTACGTAACAGATGGCACAGGACACTGCTTGAATGCATGCACAACGCAGGCCTTACAGCACAGATGGTGACACGCATACTTATTTATCTTTTTTTTTGTGGGGGCCACATAGCACCCACATAGAACTTATCACTCACCGTAAGACGCGCCTGCGTGAGTTTGCATGTACTCGAATGTGATCGTTGATTCTATCGGTTGCGTATGTTCTCGACGAACCTAGCCTAATCGAATACTACGCGCGAGTCGAACAGTGTTTTACTTTCTAGAAAAGTATTCAAGCGCCACTGATTATGCTGGAAATTTTTCCGAGCCATGTAATAAAGCCGACTCGCTTGGCCCACAGATCAGATTTGGACTATTGCGGACTGTGCTCGCCGCTATCGGTGTGCCTCGAGTGTCACTTGCTCGTCTGAGCGCAGGCTCACCAAATAAAATGTTAGTTTCGCGTTAGTTTTGTTACAATAATTTAAAAAATAATGTTATGAAGCAAACGCCTCTGTCTCGTGCACAGGACGGACGTTAAAGATCCCCTGGTGTTCAAAATCAATCCGGAGTCGCCCACTATGGCGTGCCTGATGATCAGAAGAGAAGAGAAAGCAAGGGGAGGGAAGGCAGGGAGGTCAACCAGAACAGCATCTGGTTTGCTACCCTACACTGGGGGTGGGGGAAAGGGGAATAGAAAGGGGAAGAAAGGGAGAGAGTCAACACTGAGTACATGTGGGAGGGACACCTTACACAACGACACTATAAGCGGTCTCTTAAGCCCGTGCACTTCAAGAACCGCACTAGTGCACGAATCGCTTTTCGAGCCAGTGACGGTTGTGGCCACGGTCCGAGTATCTTTGACTCGGTGAACGGTCTTGAGTCTAGGCTGTGTAAAGTTGCCCGCAGAGGGAGGCGTTGGACATCGTAGCGAGGGCGGATACACAATAGGTGCTCGATGGACTCCTCGCACCCACAAGAGTCGCACATCAGGCTCTCGGCCATTCCCATACGGTAGGAGTATGCGTTCGTGAACGCCACTCCCAACCACAAGCGACACAACAAGGTTGCTTCGCCGCGGGAAAGGCCAGATGGCAGTTGTAGCCGTAGCGTGGGGTCCGGTTTACGTAATCTGCAATTGAAGCCACTTGATGTCCAGAGATCTTGGGATTTCTTGCGCGCAAGTAGGCGAAGTTCTCTGGCAGCGTCCGTCCTCGCCAAAGGTGTTGGACGCGTCTTTCTATCTTCGTAGGCACACCGGGCAGCCTTGTCAGCTAGGTTGTTGCTGACGATGCCACAGTGAGGCGGAATCCACTGAAATACAATGTGGTGTCCCCTTTCCAGAGCATGGTGGTGCAGTTCCCTGACTTCAGATGTCATTTGCTCTTAAGTTCTGTGACATATCGTTCTGATGATCAAATCGTAATTTTGCCAGGTAGCTAGAACCCCAGAATCTATCCAGAAGCTGTAAAAAGTACTTTATTAGAAATATGAAAAATAAAGGTAAGGCGCGCAAGTCGAAGAAGGTTGGGAATAGAGGACACAGAACACGTGATTTTCAGATGTCTTACAAATCCTCCATTCCGAATTTCTAACCGAAGAGTTTACGTGCGGCGCGATTCGTTGCGACCTGCTTCGCCGCAAGGTCGTCGCACAGTTTTCAGCCTGTGCATGTTCGGAATACGCCAGCTTACGGAACACACGAACCCTGTTGACGTGGATGGCAGCAGCATCACGGTTAGCGAAGTCTTGTGTCTGCAACGACGGCAACATAGTCGCTTGCCCGAAACAACATTTCCGTCAGACCAATTGCTTCACCGAACTCGTTTTAATGCCACCGCCAAAGTAAATAATAAATAAATTATGAAGTTTTACGTTCTAAAACCACTTTCTGTTTATGAGGCACGCCGTAGTGGTGGACTCCGGAAATTTCGACCACCTGGGGTTCTTTAACGTGCACCTAAATCTAAGTACACGGGTGTTTTCGCATTTCGCCCCCATCGAAATGTGGCCGCCGTGGCCGGGATTCGATCCCGCGACCTCGTGCTCAGCAGCCCAACACCAAACGCCAGAGTAGGCTCCTTGCCAAGCCAAAGCAGCAGATTCAATGACTTTTAGAGATTTATTTGTGTTTACTCTAAACTAATTTACACATTAAATGTGCATGAGGGCCTAATACTCTTCAGAGTGTATACTGTATTCTTCATTTCGCATTATATAATAGCTTTGCTGATATCTACAAATATATGTGTTCATTGATTTAGTTACACTTGTTTATGAGGTACATATCTAGACTTTAATGTCGAGCCGTCATAGTTCCGCGGAACCTTGTTGTTTGTCTCACAGTTTCACTTGAGTATGGAGGCTTTAATGATTTCACTGGAGACACTACGGCGCCAGTGGGGCGTGTAACAACAAAGAAATGTCATCTTACTATAGTGGTTAAGCATTAAAGAAAGAAGTTCGGGGGTTTTACGTGCAAGTGCCGCGATCCGATAACGAGGAACGCCGTAGTGGGGTATTCTATAGAATAATTTTGATAGCCTGCTTTTTTATTTCTTATTTTTTGCATGCATCTAAGTCTAAGTACACCGGCGTTCTTGCATTTCGCCCGCGCCAAAAAATGCGTCACACCCACCACCTCGAGCCCAGCAGTGCAACGCTACAAGCACTGGCTACCACGGCAGGTCGTAGTCGAAGCCACATGAAAAAAAAAAAAGTTTCTAAATGTAGAGGACCTCTATCAAATGGAAAGACCTGAAACAACCCAGCCGGATACGAAATGTAGCAACTCCGTTTCAACTGCAATCTTCTCAGCCTTTGATAATAAACGCAGCCCTGATTCTCCGCGTTTCTTACGGGGGAAAAGGGGGGGGGGGCGACCCGCCAGCGAGGCGCTGCTAAGGTGATTTACTGTTCAGTCTGTCACGACTCCAATGCTTTAGAGCAAGCATTCTTGCCCGGAAGGGTTTCAGCGGGGGCTGCAGAGTGCCGCGCCGGTGCTCACAATGGAGGCTTTAATTGTAGCGATCTATCCAAGCGCCCTTCCTATTACGGCAGCCAGGTGAATCGTCGACTGAAAGAGAACTGCGTTAGCGTCGTCGGAAGGATGGAACGCTGTTCTATCGCCACGTTGTTCCATCGGCGGTGGCTCGAAAAGTTCGCTCTTCTTTCGCCATTCAGAAATATTCCGGCCCGAGTTATGCGGCGTCACATATCAGCGCTGTGCTGGTCTTCAAAGCCGACACGCGAACTTGCTCGCTTCAGCTTGGCCATGCGTTTGAATGCGCTAGCATTGGGAGTGTCAAAGTAGAACAAAAGTGTACGCAGGTGAAGTGTGGGAAGCCGGTCACGCGGTAGAGGCAGAAAGGGGATGGGAGACCTTAGAAGTGCGTGCGTGCGTGTATGTATGTATGTATGTATGTATGTATGTATGTATGTATGTATGTATGTATGTATGTATGTATGTATGTATGTATGTATGTATGTATGTATGTATGTATGTATGTATGTATGTATGTATGTATGTATGTATGTATGTATGTATGTATGTATGTGTATGTGTATGTGTGTGTGTGTGTGTATGTGTATGTGTATGTGTGTGTGTGTATGTGTGTGTGTGTGTGTGTGTGTGTGTGTGTGTGTGTGTGTGTGTGTGTGTGTGTGTGTGTGTGTGTGTGTGTGTGTGTGTGTGCGTGTGTGCGCGTGTGTGCGTGTGTGCGCGTGCGCGTGCGCGTGTGCGCGCGCGTGCGTGTGTGCGTGCGTCCGTGTGTGTGTGTGTGTGCGCGTGCGTCCGTGTGTGTGTGTGTGTGCGCGTGCGTCCGTGTGTGTATGTATGTGTGTGTGTGCATGTGTGTATGCGCGCAAGTCAGGGCAGGCATGCATGTATGCATGTATGTAGAGAAAGAGAGAGAAATTTATTTACAGAAAGGCCGAGAGGTCGACCTGAGCTATAACTTGCTCGGGCCTGCTACTCTACACTGGGGAAGAGGGACGGGGAGGGAAGGGGCTGGTGAATGATGATGGTATAAGGAAGAGATGCGTATATACATATTCAGAGTTGTGGCCTCTCTAAAGCCGTGCATCCAGCCCAGTGGCTTGGAGAAAAGCTATAGCGGCTCTTGTTACCAGGGTTGCGCTGTTTGTATTAGGCCAAGGACCTAAAAGAAACTCGTCCGATAACGGTCTCTCATGGATCTTTGCAATGGAAGAGACAAGCTGCTGTCGTTCTTGAGCGTAGGCGGGGCACACACAATATATATGTGGACAAACCTTTCTGTGCACACCAATAAGTTTACCATGGGACAATCTAGATTAATCAGGAGCCCCCTACTATACAGTGTCCGGCGTAATCGACTGAGCCGTTCCAAGACATAAACCTCACTACTTCATCCCTTCTTTCCTCCCTTCACATGCATACCGTAGCACATGGCAACCACTCATGCATTACAGTAGCTAAGCTGTCTTCTTTTATCAGTGGCTTCCTCTTAAGCCGCACGCAAGTGCTCCGCCGTATGCACACAGGCGTTCGCAGGCACGCATACACGCACGAACGCACTTCACACTTACACACTCGAACACACAAATGAATAATGAATGAATAAAGCCTTTATTTTAAGGAAGGGGACGGCTCTAGGCCGCTGATGGGGATTAGGAGGGAAGGGAATATGGGTACCCAGACTGTTGGCTGAAACACTTCTTCATGTCAGTCTGGGATCTTCCGCTTTATGCAGGCTCAGGCGCATGTTCAGTTCCGCCGCTCTCACATGGGCTGATCGACCCCTTCTACACTACTCGAAACAGGCCACTTTGTCTGCCATATGTCGCAATGGCTTTCTGTGTTTCACGGTTAGTTTGTATTGCAATTCCTAGTGTTCTAATGTCTCCGTGTAGTAGATGCTGAATGTTGGATCTCCCTTGTGAAAAAGCTGCACAGCTCCAAATGAGGTGTTGCAAGTCTGCTCTGCATGACTCCTGGCAATGTGTACATCGGGTGTAAGTCTTCGCAATCGTGGCTTGTCTGGGTTGGTGCCATTTCTCAAGTATGTGTGGTGTGTATGCAGCGTTGGCCATAACCTTATTCAAGAAAACCTCTTCCGTGCGGGTAAGCCCGCCCTTGTCGTCAAACACATGTACTGGTGTAGCTTCTAATAGTCTCCGTTTACTGTCTGCTTTTATTTTAGTACGAATGTAATGCATGAGTGCTCTGCTAGGAGAGCCTGCAGCCAATATCTTTAGGTATGGATTTTGGTCCGCGGGGTTTGGCGAGGAAATGGAGTGTGGGGAGCTGTACGAGTAATCAAGCCCACCCGCTTGCGCGGCAGCTGCGTGAGCGGCTGCGTTTCCCCCATCCGCGCCGGTGTGCCCCGGTGTCCATAGGATTTCAACATTTGTCCCAATGTCCTGTATTCTCTTTAGCTTTTTTCTGGTGTCGTTGGCCACCGCATCATCTGTCGTAGGCCCCGTTAATTCGGCCACTGCTTCGTACGAATCAGTAAGGATCCGATAATTTTTTCGCACACTCTGCTCTGCAATGTCTCCCATGTCAATGGGAATGGTGTTGACCGCTCCCCATATAGCTAAGAGCTCAGCGTGCAAGGTTGCACCCCCAGGAAGCTGACATGTGTGATAGCCATTGTGTTGGGGTGCAGATGTGCTAACCCAGGCCATGCTTGCTATGTCGTTTGTGATTGCAGCGTCCGTGTAGATGTCAGTGGTGTGCTGCGGCGTGCTTAATCCCAATCTCTTTTCAAATATTTTTCTAGCTTCCGCGTTTCGTCTGGCGATAGGGCGTTGTTGCCTCCGTATGCCCAGTGGTGTTTCCCATGGTGGCGTTATGGTAGCACACAAATGAAAATCGCGGCAGACTCGCACGCATGCTCGCACGAACGAGCTGCACTCCTGACACCGACGCGCAGACTTCTTTTCCAAATGACTCTTCCAGGAGGCCTGGCAAAGGCATGCACGCAGTTCCTTTCCCTGATTGCAAATACTCAGTGCGGAGGAGCCTCCCTCGTTTGCAGTTAGCGGCTGTCGCCATCGACATCGCCTTCACTTCACTTTTATTTTTTGCTATTTCCCTCTTCTTCGGGCCGATATAGCGTGTCGTCTGCTCCGAGGCGACGGGGCCGAAGTCTTCCGCGAACGCCCATTAACGGCCATTGTCGGCCCGAAAGTTAATTCATTGGCACGCGCCGCCAGCAGCGGCAGCCACCGGCATGGCCGTTGTCTCGCTATACTTATGCCTGTTTCACATGCTGCGACTGGAACGACGAAAATCGGTGCTGTCGCACGCGTCGCAGAGCGATTTTTAGAGGGCCCATTTCACATGATTGCGATTTTAACAATGCGACTGGTGCGATTCCCAGGGTTGCTTACTGCCAGGTTTCATGGCACACGTTGCACAATTATTTTATTGTAATGAATAAAACGTTTAACTTATAATATTGTTGACTTTTCTTTATTAGGAGCAAATAATATGCTTGTTTTGTAATTTAAAAACGTGTTGAAGTTGACATTTGTTTCGGAGTGCGCGACGGCGGTTTCTGTAGTTCAGTGCGACATCGTGCACGTAAACAGCTGTTCGCAGGTGGTTCAGCGATTCTTTATTCTATGGTTCAGCGCTGTGTGTTATTTTATCTACCTTCTATGACCGTTTCGTTCTGCCTGCGCTACAACAATATACAAGATGACCTATCGACAAGTTCATATAGCTACCCTCACCGTATATGCAGTATTCGGAATTCGGCTGCCACGAAGTTGTCGTGTCAGCCCAACAAGATCCTCGCGCTACCCGAGCTCGGCGTCAGCTTCTGGAGAAATGATGCGTGTATATTGCCCGTCATTGCGCATATGTGGTGCCTGCTCCTAGCCATATTCTTACGCCAAACGCAACAAGAAGCACCAACCCGAACGCCCGCGTGTGCCCCTGAACGAAGCCTCAAACGATCTGTGTGATTACGACGTGGAATGAAAATTGTGTTGTGAAATTCAACCTTAGCGCTAGCCTGGTTCGTCCATCGCCGCGCTCGCGCTGCGAATGTATATATGGGAGCCCTCTCTAAATATTTCTAAAGGCGCAAAAGCCGACGCATCAAATGTTTCGAGCAGTTACCGTCACTTTTGTAAAAACCTGTACGTTGTAACATAGCATTCTAAAAGACACGCTTCTCGTCCACTTTGTTGTCCCGTGTCTCGCGCTGGTAGTATACTAGGAACTTCTAACAAGAAGACCATATCAATACGCGCTATTCATAACGCAGGATCGTAGGCCCACGGCAGGCGGACTTGCCGTAGAATTTTTCAGCTTTCTGCTCAGCCTCGCACGCCTCTCAAGGTTAGCCTGTTTTGTGGAAATAAATATTATTATTATATTATTAATGTTATTAGATATTATAGCTTCTTCACTGTAATTTATAGCAATCATCCGGATTTCTTAAGCTAGTCATGCATTTAACCTGTATTAGATCAACATTGTTACGACGTGTTTACGGGAGTCATTTAAAACTAGATTGCTCAGCCAGAGAAAGAACAAATGCAAGCCTCAGTGTTTATTCCAATTTGGTATTCCTAAACAGATTGTATTGGCAGAATTTTATGCCTGCTTGCATTTCCTGCAATTCTATGTTCAGAGCTGGAGAAACTTATTCCTTTTCTTGCTGTCGAAAGGCTGCTTCAATGTCGATAGCAAGCTATAATTATTCATTTCGAAAGTGTTAAGCAATGACTATATGTCTAAGCTTATCAATGCATTTTTGTTCTACGAACACAATTAAGTTTTCTCTCTCCCTCTCATTGACAGCCATGGAGTGAAACTGTTCACTTTCATAAGTATCCGGATGCAAACATTCTGGAGTTTGTCCTGAGCATTTATCTGCATCCTATAGTGTGCATGTTTGTATCAAGTTTTTGTGTTACAATCGCAGTGATCTACACATATTGTTATATTGCAACAAACAAATTTATTTCACTTTGTTTTCAAATCTACAATGTGGCCATGCAGTAACGACTGCATTATTAAGCAAAGAAGAAAACTGCCGATTCAGTGTACGTGTTGGAATCTATGCGAAGTGAAGTTTTTGTCAAGTGGTCAATTAAATACTGTTAAAGTAACTGCGATATATACAATTTGTCTTATTTTCAACAATCCAACATGTCATCTTTTGCAAGGTTTGCTTATGCACCGCATAGGTCACAACCTTAATGTAATGTAATTTTTATGCATTACACTGTTCACAAACCATACCGAAACGCAAATGGCAGTTAATGTAGATGCACGCTGCGAGACATCAATGCAGTGACGTTTGTTGAGCAAGAAATGATGCGAGGTATATGCAGATAAATGAATGACATGTGCTTATATACATATTTATTTATATACCTCGCAGGCTGCAAGGTTGGAGTATTATGCAAGGGGGAATAGAAAAGTAGCTACAGAAGGAAGAAGGGCACAACATAAAAAAAAACATAAAAAAAGCAGTGCCAATACATTGCACCGACTAGTCCGTGTTTTACTGGCACAACATTATACAATACTTAACAAACAATAACAGAAAAAGTTACTGCCCGTGCACCCTGTACAGACAGTAAACCAGCAAAGCTGAAATGTGCAGCCCCGGTGTTTATCACTGGGTTAATTTCAATGGTTTATTCAAGTCTTTCTATATTATTGGTTATGTCTGTGTTTCTTAATGAGGTTATGCACATGTTTGGCTTGGGTTTATCACATTGTTTATTTGGAATGCCACACATTGCACTTTGCAAGATCACTATCATGGAAAGTGCAATGAGTGGTTCATTGTGGTATTCCAGCGGGTCCATCAAAGTCTTTCTGAATTATGTTACACACTTGTGTTTTTTAATGCATTAATCATAATGTTTATGACTCAGTTATGCACTGCAGTTACGAAGTGACACACCGGGGCTGCACATTTCATTTAATTAAATACAGGGACACATTTTCGAACCTATTGGGAAGTCGGAGAGAGACTGCTGCACGCGTGCTCTGCTGCTAGAGAGAAACGACGTCACTATCGGTCTAGCCAATGGCCCACCACACCTTTGCTGTGAGATAATAATGACATCATGATCTTGTCTTAACCCCGTCCCCCTCTGTGTCCCTTCCCTGCAATAATACGCAGATAAATGTATGTTTGAAATGCATAAGCATTTCTGTCTACCCAAAAAGAAATATCGCCGTCCATCATGCAAGACGAATGCAATGGCTCACACCCCCTTAAACAATGGCTCATACCCCTACACTAGGGTTTTTGGGATCGGACCATGAGTGTTTCGCCTAGGCATATACAGCTTCACTGTAAAAAGAATGAACACCTTTCTGCTAGAAACCAAGGCAATCATGAGGTGTATTAATATATGAAAGTTTATTGAACATGTCGAGTAAATGCTGTTCGACAAGCAATAAACCGAATTTACACAAAAAGCAGAAGCAAGATCTGATGTGTGTCCATACAGATTCCAACAGGAAACGCATCCATCTCTGAAAGTGTAACAGTGGCCATGCTGACACAAGATTCTCCCAGTGTGTTTGCATCTACAACATCCATAATTTCTCTAGGCAGCCGATCTCCACAGAATGCTAGCTTCTTCCTCTACAATGCACTCTCCACATCTGAGCGTGCATTGTAGAGGAAGAAGCTAGCATTCTGTGCAGATCAGCTGCCTAGAGAAATTACGCAAGCTGTAGGTCTAAAAATGCTGGGTTAATCTTGTCAGCACGGCCTCCGTTAGAAATGGATGCATTTCCTCTCGGGAAACACACATGAATTTTTGATTCTCCTTTTTGTGCATGTTCAGTCTATTGCTTGTCAGCGAGCATTTACTCGGTGTGTACATTAAACTTTTGGTTGTTAGATCATCTCGGTTTTCTTGTTTGTCCTATGTGTTCTCTGGTGCCATCTGCAGCCAGGCTATTCGTTTTTTTTTTAGACTGCAACAAGTCACTTTAATGGCCCTCATGATACCTTATAAAATCTTTTATTTGGCCAATGTAGCAAGAATGTACAGTGTGAAGCAGTAAGAACAGGGTATGCTAACTTCTGATTAAAAGGTTTATTGTGAAAATGCAGTGATCTATAAAGGTTACCACAAGGTAGTACAGCAATAAAATCTGATAAAGACTAGTGCTTGATGAAACCAAACATAAAAGCAGGAAAGGGAGAAAATACATATAGATATACAAGTCCAGGGAAAAAAAAACATTGTGATCATCAAGTGTGCATGTGGCTACCTTCCAGGAAACTCATTTTTTTCCCAGTGGCATGGAACTGGAAGAATGTGCTTGCATGAACAAGCTGTCAGTCCGTCTATTGGAATAACAACAAAGTTTCTTGAAAGGTGCTGGCATGCAGGATTGGCAATTGTAATGATTTTTTTTTTCTGCACTTGGAATTTTTCTACATTTTCTTTCTGTAGCATCTTTATTTATGTTTGCCTGTATCAAGCACCAATTTTTATCTATCCTTCAAAGATGTCTTTCTTTTTCTGGGGAAAACTCGGGGAAGGCAGGAGATGGAAATTCAAGACGATGAGCAACATGAGAACAAGGTGAAAGTAGGAGCCAACGTTTTCACACGTGGACCTTGAAGAAGACAAGTCCACTTGTCGAAACGTTGGCTCCTGCTTTCACCTTGTTCTCGTTTTGCTCATCGTCCTTTTTTTTTTGTGCTAATTTATATAACTCGCCACATTTTTACAAATGAACCTCAGTTGAAAGTTCGTCCTCATCCATATCTAGTGTCATCCTGTTGATACTGCTTCATGCTATGCACTCTTGCAACATTTGTGTGTGTGTGTGTGCACACGCGTGGATTTGGATGTGAGATCGGGCCCTTGGGCAGAGGTATCATTCTTCTCCTGTGCAGCCTTATGAATTCATTAACTATACTGCAACAGAAATTCGATGGACAGGAACGAAGTGAACACACCGAGTACTTCTTTCTTGTCTGTTGTCTATCTGTAGCACTTTAGTTAATAATGAATATACACAAACTCATCTAGTTTTCAGTTATTATGTCAGGCTTATAAGCCCGCTTGTTTCCTGAAATATCTGCATGGCTATGTATTCTGTAATTTAATTTCTGGCTATGTGCTTGCAAGTCGCGTGTCAATCTCCTGATTTTCCCGACAATCTTGTGTGATGTGCAGGCCCAGACAGTTTCTGGTGAATCCATGCAGGGTGTAATCTGCACTACAAGTGCTGCTTTGATTGCCTTCAGTTCAGCTTTTCTAGGTGTAGGATGACCTGGAATGGTACTCACTTATATGGCGTTTAGTTTTATGTAGTGTCATACTACTGTTACACTGGTATTGCCAGATGAGTGTACTATATGTGCCTTATGTTTGCTTGCATTTTCATGATTAGCAACCTCCTCTGTGTGTTTGGCAGTTGCATATAGTCTCCTGCCCTAATTGTTTGCCCCCATATTCCACGGTATGGGCCTGTTGTGTTTCAAGTTCAGGTACTCCCGAGGTTGTGTTTCTGAAGGGAGGGGTAGTCGTCTTTGCATCTCGTATGCTAGCTGGCATAGTATCTTGGGACGAGGTTCTGAGCTCTTGAGACAAAGAATTTGTGCTGCAGGCTGCAACTCTACTCCGTCTAGGAGCTTGTTCGTCAGCTCTTTTTCATAGAGGTCATCAAGCATGGTACAGTTGGAAAGACCTGTTATTACTACCCTATGCCTGTATTCGATGAGTTGTCTTTTTTGTGTGCTGCTGGTAATTCATACCGTGCCATACCTTGGACACAAGCACAGCATCTGCGATTTTCTATAGTATGCACTAGTCCACCCCCATTATTTCGAGATTATTCTTTTCACCAGGTGTGGAAGTTGCGTCCAGGCATTGCATAATTGTTTCACCCACGTGCTGGCTCTGCCGTCACGGGCTTACACTAGCTGAGGATTTGTGGATGTTGACTTGCGGGCATATTTGTCCAGCTATGTGGATCACAATGTGCAATCTTGGGTAGTTCTTGATTCTAGTCTTTCTTTTTTTTTCCGACGTCCATATGAGCTGACTTATCAGAAAGCGAGAGGCCAGACTGGCCAAGAAAGTCTGCAGTGTTGTCGAGGGCTTGTTGCATCATTCTTGATTTCTGTATAAGATAGCTTTCCCATGGACTGTAATACACCATAGGCTGTAGTGTTTCTTGTAGTATGCCCGTGTTGTTGGTGTGTGTGCGCCAAATGTACCTCCAACTCTCACCTGAAATTTTCTGTCTTTCAGAAAGTTGCTGTTTAAGTGCTCTACCAGAAATGTTTTTGCTTATCGTTCCTCTTATTAGAGCAGCATGAGGTACTGCTGTTAAAAGCCTTTTCACTCTCTTCACTCTTTCATAAGCGGTATTACACAATGTCCTGCAATAAAGTTTCTGCTGCTTATGTCCCACTCATATCTGCCAGAAGGGACAACTCTCGAAAAAGGTTTTCTTTGTGCTATGTGTGCGACGTAGTATGAGCATTCATGCCTTTTATACATCTGTAGAACCAGCTTCCTGACAGAGTACTTGCTACACCTGCTCATGCTTATTTGTGCAGTGCTGTTGAACAATACATGTCGATGCAATGAATATTTACACACTCGAATTATCACGAAAGATGGTTGGTTTACAATTCTGCCCTTTGCTTTCTATTGGTGTTAGATTTTGCATAAGCATGCCCCCCTATGCAATAGTATTTTGAAGTGTAAGGGTTCAATAAAAGGTGATGAACTAAATCTAAGTGCAAGAGCTTTTTTTCTCACCTACAACTCCCATCTAAATGCGACTTCCATGGCTGGCAAATCAACCCCTCGCCTTGTGTTGGCAGCAGAATGCTATAGCCACAGTGGCAGGTGAACAAATTGAAGAACAATATTTCTGTCTATAATTTTTTTTCTTGCCTGTATGTAAGTAAAGTTTGGAATAAATTTGTCATGGCAAAAAAGCCCAGTTTATGGTCTTTTATTGAATAAGCCACATATTGTGTATAGTTGAAATGCAGAAATTTGTTCTGAAATCCTTGGGTGATATATGTTCTTGCAAGTAGCATGGTATTTCATTACTTATAAAAATAATAATCGCAGCGGATATCGTTATATGGATTTACACACTAATATATGTGATCACAAACTTATTAGAAACTTACTAGAAACATGGAAGGCATGTTTCTGCACACTTGATCCGCTGTGAATGTGCAATAACTGCTTGTACTGGCTGACTTCACTGCACAGTTTTGATTTACTTTTCTTCAGCGTGTCGTTTTATACTGTTTTATCCCCACAAGAACAGGCCGTTTGCCTGCTTTTCGCATTGTTGCACGAGTTCTACATAATTGTGCTGGAGGGTACGTTGTCACTTTGCCTCTATAGCAAGCAATTTAATTAATCTGCTAGCTGTACAGTTGATTACCTTGCAGAGCAAGTGTTCATACAGATGCAGTAAGGATACAAAGTCCGCAACATAGCCTATGTTTATTGGTTTCTGTGCAAGAAAAAAAAATCTCCAGAGAAGAGGTGCAACTTAACGTGCATGTAATATTTTATTCAAGCCACGGATTTAATACTACCGTAGCAAATTCATTACGATAGCCTACACTTTTGCTCTGTCAAATTTAATAAGAGGCAAGATAAGCTTTCAAGATGAATCGGGAAATTCATGCTTGAAAACCGACAAGAAAATGCAACTGAACGGTACCGCGTTCAGCGCAACGTAGAAACTTCGGGTACTTTGCTGTCTTGTCATTTGCCCTTGCCGAGGTTGAAATAATTCAAGCTGCTCCGTAAGCGCGATTTTTGCATGCTACTCAACAAAAGAAAATTGTGACGACCTCGTCGTCTGCTGGGGATCGAACACCTCCTAGGACTGACAACTCGCAAAGGCGCACGAAGCAAACGTGAAAATGCACTTCATTTGCTGTGTAGCGTGTCAACAAACGCATAGCACTAGGAGAATGCAATCTGTACAAGTTTTTTATTCTCCCTTAATTCGCGCACGTACCTAATTCGACGATCCACGTCTCCGCGATTGCACTGCTCGTGCGAGACGCCATCAAAACAAACCGGCGAAATAGCTCCGTTGACAGCTCTCCGCGCAATTTCGACGGAAAATCGCAGCGATCGGTGCGACGGTGCGACTGTGCGACCAACCGGTTGGTCGCAGCCGAAAATCGGGGGGTCGGCACTGCGACTGCGATTTTCATCGCAAACGACGGAAATCGCACTTCCGGTGCGACGAAAATCGCATCATGTGAAACAGGCTTTAGACGCCAATATGGGGGAGAGGGGGTGCAGTGGCTGCTTCCGGGCCCTGCACTTCCTCGTACGAAACAGCGGCTAGCTGCTCGGCGAGTAGGGCGTTTGCAGTTTCTTGCCGGTAGCGTGCACTGCTCGGTTTCGTAACTGCTCATTGAGTGGGCAGACGATGCCGCGAGCCATAAAGCGCACAGTGTTGGCCGTTTGCCGTCGTGTTTCCCGAGGTCCTTTGTCTGAGATAACGGTCGCTAGAGAACAGAGAACCGCAATTTGTACACACATTTGGATTAGAAAAAACAACAACTTGTATTGAGTAGATGCAGTTTCATCAACGTTTTGGAGAATATGTAGAAAAAAAGCAAAAAGCTGGTTCTCCCCCAATTCAGAGTACATGTAAGCGTGAAATGGCAACCGACAAAGCGCATTGGTTGGAGCTGGTACTATATTCACGATCGTAAAATGGGTGTACTGCTTGTTCCCAACGGCTCAGCCCCACCACACAAAACAGCACTACGCGACACTGTGCACTGGTCCATGTGGACGCTGCCCAGGTAGAAGAACAGCACCTGCTGAAGGCGGCACGAGAGGCAGCGAAAGACGCCAGGGAGACCCAGCGCGCACAGCCACGTTGGCACTGCCCAGCTAGAAGAAGGCAGGCACGACGAAACGTCTCGGCAAATCTCGTTTCTTGCTCCGTGATCTCGACGCAAGAGGCCAACCTTGGCGTGCTTCACGGAGCGTTCGATCGCCAAGGCTGGCTGCGTGACGTAATGCTCTCTCTGAACTTTTTCCTTCCTCCGTGAAGGCAAAGCAGCGCGTTCTCACGCGTTCGGCTCCACACCACACAGCAAGCAGCTCATCGAGCGCGGTAGACCTGCAGCGAATTCCATTTCCCCGAATTGAAGTGTGTGGTGCCCTGTATCTGCCTTTTAACGCGACAGCGTTAAGGAGCTCGTGTCGCAGAAAAGCCGGTGTCGTCGGCGTCGGTGTCGGCGTCGGCGGCGTTGGCCGTGATCGATAAATCCCAGCAGGCACTTTATGAATAAGAAACAACTTGCAAGATGGGCTGCGTGGGCATCGAACCAGGGTCTCCGGAGTGTGAGACGGAGGCGCTACCTCTGAGCCACGAGTTCCGTTCTTGCTCATTTTTGACCGAACCTTCAGCTAGGAAACGGTCAGTCTCTATAAAAAATTAAAATCCATGTGGCTTCGCCTTTGTTCACCACGTGCATTGCGACAGTTACCGACGGCAATTTCTCAAGTATACTTTATTTACTCTACCGCTTTGAAGCATCGAACTCGTGGCTCAGAAGTTAACACTGAGCCACGAGTTCGATGCTTAAAAGCGGTACAAACGCGCCTCTAGTGAATGCGGTGTTGCCTTAGAAACGAGCTGTTTGTAAGGCTCAGGCGTGCGTCACTTGCTCAGGCGCACATTTCGTTGCCGCGCCGAACGCTGCGTTGCTCGACGCTCACCGCATCCGATGCGGGGCGCGTAGTCGCTGCGCCGTAGCCCATTGTCTCACATCCCTTGGCGGGTCGACGTGAACGCTGTCGCGTTCCACTCTTGAAGGCGAAGCTTAAGCGTCCTCCAGTTTTGAATGCCGCTATTGGGAATTGCAAAATAAAACTTCAGCGCACTTGAAGGTGTTTCGAGACGAGTAAACATTTTGGACTGACTACCATGTATAACATGTTGTACCTTGTGCTTGGTACTTACATCAATGTGTTGCTTCTACAATTGTAACAATATGTGTGCTAATAATTTGAAACTTACATGCATAAACGCAGGAAACGTGTGCAATAATATTGGAGCGCAAGAATTGTATTATAATATCTTTTGAAAGTGTTCTAACGTTGGTAAAATTTTTTTGTTTGTATCATTGTATGGATATGTGACATGTTCTGTTTCATAATTATACTTGAACGAATCCCAGCCTGCCTCAGGCTAGGGATGTAGATGCATCCCTGCAATTCCATGTCTGTAAATTAGTATACGTCAATAAATTAAGTTCAATGTATCGAAATAAATAAATAAATAAATAAATAAATAAATAATACCTTGCGAGCGCAAGCAAACTTCTAGCGAGCGCCTGGCTTGGAAGGCGAGCTCCTGCTTTCCAAGCAGCCTGCATTCGAGGTCACTGAAGCCACTCACCTTTAAGGAGAGGCTGGTCCCTTGATGACGTAGCTGGCGAGAGATTTTACGACGAGCATTGAATCCAGGCAAGCGACGCTGCGGGTGGTCTTTCAATTCCCCGCTCCAGCAGGTAACATTTACTTTCCAATCAACTTATCTATTTGTTCTTTTGGGGTGTATTTTTATTCCATCTCCTAGGTTGCAGAATCACGTTTCACTCGCGAGGTGTTGACGTGAGGTGCTGTTACGATTGATACGTGTGCCTGTGCGTGCGTGTGTGTGCGTGCGTGCGTGCGTGCTTGTGTGTGTGTGTGTGCGTGCGTGTGTGCGTGCGTGCGTGCGTGCGTGCGTGTGTGTGTGTGTGTGTGTGTGTGTGTGTGTGTGTGTGTGTGTGTGTGTGTGTGTGTGTGTGTGTGTGTGCGCATTTGTCCTTGCTTCGTTCAATACGCGCGTCAGTATATCCCACTGTCCAAGGTATCGAGATAACGAAGGCATATACGCATACACGAGTAAATGGTGGTCATTTGCGATTCTATTAATTCATTTGAGCACAGCTGCGGAACGAAACTTCGGGTAGGCAATTTCCCCGAGGCAGGCCCGCGTATGTGATGCAGATCGCTGTTGAAGCTGCAGTCCTGAAAGCGGTTATTTTCATCGTTCAACGTCAAGAGAAATGACCCCCTTACACTCCCCCAAAACTCCGCTACCAGAATTCGACTTTCTTCTCATCCATGACGTCGTTCGGGTTTTTCCCCACTTCGCTGCTTGTGGTCTGTTTCGAGGCGAGCCCGTAAGTATCAGCCCTAACGGGCAAGCTCACGCTACCTGTTGCTGTTACGCACGGGGGCGGGTATCTTATGCGAGCCTCTGCAGCGCCGAAGACGTGTTCCTGACTTATCTCTTCCCACTCTGGCTGAATGCTCGCAGCCCATAACCGTGTCGCCTATCATGCTGAGAAAATTTTGTTCTAACGGTTAGGCCATCCCGAAACTTATATATACGATGCCCGAAACAGTCGAACTTGCTCTTGTCGACGTCGTTTACAGACGCGACACGTTTCGCAAGGCCCGGCACATGTTTCGACATGGAGAAAAGTCATTTTTTCTACCTTTACGTGGCTGGGTGAAATACGTGTGAGGAAACCCAACATGTGGGGAATGCTGCGTGAATGGCGAAAGCAGACAGGCTGTAAATGCTAGCGTTGGGAGCTAAAGTAACAACTTTGGAAACAACCGTATAAGGGCAAGTTAGCTACGTATGATGGCCGCTGGAAGCCGTCTGGAAATATCGGGGGCATTTTTCGCAACTCGCACAAACTTCGCCAAAGCAGCCACCGTTTTGGCCTTGGTCATTGACGTCGGCATCCAACAACCAACCTTGTTCAAGTTCTTCTTTCTCCTAACCTTGTGTGTGCGCTCTAGCCTACATATGGGCGGCCTCGAGTCGTAAATTCTCCATTTGGTGAAACGCTATCGTGTTTCAATCGCTATAGGTATATGACGTATTTTATCGCTTGCTTGGAAGGAGTAGCTCTTTTGTACATTTGTGGCATGATTTGTGAATCCTATCGTCGAACTTAACAACCCATCTCGAAACGAAAGGTACTATAAGGATTACTGCGAGTTGGAAATTACTCGCCGAATACTTTCGAGCTTAATTATGCTACGTTTTCCACGTAGCATACTTAACATATCATACTTAGCATACTATACGTAGCTTTACCTTTTCTGCTCAGAAACGCCACGGCTCAGCATGGGACGTTAGTGTACTTGCAGTGTGCGTTGTCCAGTGGTGCAAAGTCTCCGCTAATTGCCGGACAATGTGCGACTCAAATAGCTTATCCTCGAGCGTATGCTACATTTCGGAATTTCTAAAAGAATATTCTCATAGGAAAGACTAACACCAAGCTTTAGTGAGATACAGTTAGCTTTCTTAAGTTGCCTTCTGGAGAGCTTGTAGAACCAGATCATAACGGGTTCTTCAAAAAAAGTTCTGGTTAAGATTTTGTGGTTCGATTCAGTTCGTGTTCAGATGAAAATGGTGGTCTGGCTGCGACTTTCGGTTCATTTCAGTTCCAGTTCGATTTGACACACTGGCGACAGTCGCTAAGCAACAGTTACGATTTCTTTGGCGGTCGCACGAGCAACAACAGTGCTTTGTGCTTACCACGGCACGACATAAACAACCAGGCTCAACACCCAAAATAACATGACAACCGGAAAGCGAGCGGCACCTTCATTCTCAAAGCTTCATTGGGCAAATGTGAAAGAAAAGAAAATACACCCACTGCTTAAAGGATTACAGACACGTCCCGATTCGTCGTCCGAGAGATTAATCCTCCCACTTTGAGCGCATCGGCTTTTGCCGCACGCACTAGTACGTCAGCCGAGATTTTAAGCGGCACACAAACGATGCGACACAAAATTGCAACAGCTTTATCAAACCTGTTCCATATCTAGCAGCGTAATAAATAAATCAATGAAAGGGTAAAATCCCCATACAGCCGCACATCTCTTAACAAAATTGGGCGTCCAAGGCGACCGCCATAACTGAGCAAATTTTCACAGGGGACACGCTTTTGATGACCTTATAAAGGGAAAAGTACAAAAACAAGTCGTAATGTTTCCTATCAGCTGGCTTCGTCGGCTGTAACACGGTGCGTCGTTTTAGTTGCTCGCTGCGTAATTTGTTCAAACGCCGCGCGGCTTAGCGGCGATGTAAGCTTTCGGCTCATTAGGGTGCAACGATCCGTGAACGGCGCCAGTGAATGATGGCGCCAATTGCGATTCTTATCATCAGGATCGCTGCAAGCAAATGCGTGGTCGACTCGATGGTAATTTGGCACTCGGGGGCTGTGACGCGGGCGCACTTCGTCACATGAACAGAATGTAACACTTCTAAGAAGCCAAGATTCACAGCGCCAGGAATACATAGGTCGCCACTGTTTAACAAGTTAACAGGGCAATGGGGAATTACCCATGATGCTGCCCAAAAAAAAATTTTATGCAGTTGCAACGTGCACCTTGGAAAATACGTGCAGCGAACCTTAGTGAAGCGGTAAGGTAAATGCTTCAGTATTGACGGCGACGCGTGGAATTTTTTTTCTTTTCTTTTTTTTTTTGGGGGGGGGGGTCTTTTATATTAGCCAGCGTGCATTCTCGCGCAATGGTTACGTTTATCCACCAGAAAGGTAACGCAGTTTTATTCTCACGCAGTTTTTGTTTATGCAATACACCGGTTCTGAAATGAAAACGTTGGAGGACACTTAAGCTTCGCCTTCAAGAGTGGAACGCGATAGCGTTATCGCACCCCGTTCGCACCGCCTACTCAAACGATCTACGCGAGCCAAACGTCGCGATCGGCATGAACAGCCGGGCCGCGACGCGCCGTGAAGGCGGACGTGATCATGGGGCGAGTGGCGCACCACGTGTCGGGGTAGCGCCGTATATTGCGAGGAGGGGGTCTTCTGTGTCTGCCGCAAGATGGCTCTGCGTGTGCGCAGAGCGCAGAAGAAATGTAGCGGAAACGTACTTCACTACTCGTGAAACTGCGACTTCTGTAATTTACATGTTCATAATTACCGATATACAACGCAGTATAACTTTCTACGGCATGTTTCTAAGGAAACGCCGCATTCACTAGAGGCGATTTTGTCCCCCTTTGAACGATCGAACTCGTGGCTGAGTGGCAGCGTCTCCGTCTCACACTCCGGAGTCCCTGGATCGATTCCCACCAGCCCACTTCGCAAGATATTTTTATTTATGAAGTGCCTTTTGGGATTAATCGCTCACGGCCAACGCCGCTGACGCCGACAACACCGGCTTTTCTGCGACACGAGCTCCTTAACGCTATCGCGTTGAAACTCCAAATAAGGCGGATGCACATTGTGAGACGCCTACGCTGTTACGTGAACGAAGGCGATGAATGATGCTTGTCGATGGAAGAATTGCGACGCCACAGATGTGTATACTCAGAAAAAAATTAAGACACGTATCAAGATAAATGTAGGATTCTGTACCGCTTGTTTCTCAGTGGCGCGCGTGCTTATTTTGGAGCATGGATAAAGAATGTGCGGGAAACACAGGGGGGTAAATACCGAGTGAATAAATCGCAGGAAATAATGTAAATAGGCGAATATGTTTTTACAAGCAACTATTGCATTAGAGGTAAGTCTGCTTTAGAAATACATGTAAGCAGACATTCTTTGTTCAGGGTTTATGTAGTATTTTTTTTCTTACGCGGACATCGGTACGCTTGGTTACGCTTGGTCGCCATACAATGGTTACACTGGTATATAAGCCCGTTCATTGGAACTCTCAATCGGCGCTACTGCAACATTCGCATATAATTATATATATATATATATATATATATATATATATATATATATATATATATATATATGTGTGTGTGTGTGTATGTATATGTATATATGTATTTATGTGTGTGTGTATGTATATGTATATATGTATTTATGTGTGTGTGTGTATGTATATGTATACATGTATTTATGTGTATGTGTGTATGTATATGTATACATGTATTTATGTGTATGTGTGTATGTATATGTATATATGTATTTATGTGTATGTATATATGTATTTATGTGTATGTATATATGTATATATATATGTATATAGACATATCCACCGAACTAATGACCTTCGGAGCCGCCACATGAAACCCAGGAGAACAGGCAAAGAAATCTTCGTTAAAAAAAAAGGCGAAGCTCCACTATCGCCTCTTCGCTGGATCATGCAGTCCGTAAAACAGTCATTCTGATGTACCCAGCTCGTACCTTCAAGAAGCCGGACTGGCACACCTGAAGCAACCACACAGGCTTTACAACGAAAAAAATTGGCTATCTGGCGTTTCAAGTCAGCTAAGCTTTAAAAAAGAAACCGTGCGTCAGAACAGAAGTTGCGCCTCTGGCGGTGCATTTAGTCCCTGCTTCAATCATGAGTTCAGGTAACAAGAGACCTATTAAAGTTACAAAGTGAGTGCCAAGGGAACGGTAGCGCAGTCGAGGGCGCTTAGGAATCATGTGGAGGGATGTAATTAGGAGATATTGAGGCGCAGGATTGTGTCAGCAGACGATAGACAGCGGTAAATAGAGATCTGTGAGAGCAGGCCTTCGTCCTGAAGTGAATATAGTGATGATGATGATGCTGCTGATGATGACAACAACGACCACGACGACGATGATGATGATGATGATGGGCCAATATCATTAGCCACGTTGTTGTTGCGTTCCTTAACGTCGAGAAGCTTGTGTTCTTGCCAATGGTCACATGACACCTTCATTGTTTGGGTATGGACTGAAAGAACAGTCTCGTTCTCTGTTTTTTATATTCCTCCGCCCACTTTTCCCTGCATCGTGCAGCTACCAGGATTCTTCCGGTAAACCTCGTAGACCTTAGTTTCTTCATTATATTTCGTTTTTATCTTTTGACCTCGCTCGCTAAATTATATTAGTCTCTAGCTTACTCTAGCACCCTTTCTGGATAGTCCCGCAACACGACAATCGCTCACTCTCCAAAGGCAGTCGAAAGCTAACCTAAAGCTCTCGAATATAGAGCGCTAGTACATTTAGAGGTCTGCGTGCTTTAGAGTTGTCTGCAGGCCAACAATTTTATTTGAAAGTTTCGCGTGTGATTTATTTATTGTTCGAGTAGGCAGATCAGATGTACGCTCAGTGTGGGACAATCTTGTCCGCCAAAATTTTGTGCTTTCTAGGTCGAAGCATTATAAGGAAATGCAACCATGGGGGTACTTTCGGTTTCATCATAGAGAGCGCCCCATTCCATTGAAATAGAGAGAAAAAGAGAGAATGCTAATTGAAAGACATGGGGGGGGGGTATACTAACTAGCTGCAGGACTGAGCCCGGTTTGCTACCCTTCATGCGCACAAGAGTTCATGTGCACTAGGGTAGCCGACTGAATGGAATCTCCAGCGCTGAGTCGCCCATAATCGCTCAATCAGGTTGTCTTCAGGAATGCCAACATAGCTTTTGCCGCCTACTGCCGTTGTTATGCGTGATATTACTGTCCTGAAATCTTGTAAAGTGAGAACGCTAGGATCCCTACTTAGCTTCCTTGCTCATAACCGCTTTCTCATATAGGCCCAGAGCCATCGTTTAAATATACATTGTTCTCTCTCTCTTTCCCTCTCTCTTCCGTATATTTGGTTTACAAAGTTGAAGAGGCCAAGCCTTTAATTTTCTAAAGACAGGCCGTAGCCATAGGTGACATCTCAAAGTCTATTTTCAGCCACAGAATGTGAAGCTTTCTTCGCCTACCGTCCCGTCGTTTCACCTGGGTCGGTCGGTTGCTGGTCATGTTCTTTTTTTCCTCGCCCTCAAAATTTTTTTCCTCACTTAAAATTTCTCCTCACTCTTAAAAAAAAGCAAAAGAAGGAAGCTCGTCCACCGGGATATTTGAAATTCGGATCCTAGCGCCGCAGCCCGATGCTATCCCCATGAGGCTACAATCGAAGTTCTTTTTTTTGTCTTTATTACCGGTAAGACTGTCTAAGATAGTAGCACCGGAACGAGGTTTTGAAGTTTGGCCGCAATCGCGCGTGCACTTCAAACGTGCCAACGCGAGCTAGCTTTTTCGGAAGGTCGTTGTGGCTTTATTAGGACGATGATTTCCCCACTATGGCACATACGCACAATGGGGGATTGGCCGAGAAGCCGGTGGTACAGCACGTAACGAGCTGACGTCAACTGGCTCTCTGAGACGATCTACGCGGGTTGATGACGATCGCAATTTCCATATACTATATGGCCCGTACCCACGATGTTAGGTCGTCCGTGAAGTACGTCCGTGTATTGATTACGATTATTATTTCCATGCAAGGTGCGTACCCACTACGGGGGATAACTCAAGAAGAGGCCGGTGCGTTTTCAGTAAATTAAAAGCCATGAAGAAATACGAGCCAATATAAGTGTTGTCACGTTCAGTAGCATGGGAGCGCGAAATCAGACGCTCGCGTGACAGCTTACGCGAAAGACGAAGGAATGAAATCATCAAATATGTATGTAATTTAATTTAACCGCCTAAGGAAAATTTCGGTTCACATAGATTCCGCGATGTGCATGTAATTTGCATAATTTCCTTTCTCTAGGCTTTCCCCTTCGGTAAGCGTACAATCGCTCGGCTTTGAAGCGGCTGACTGGAAATCGGTGGCACTGGCGCCTTTTTTCTCCTATACCTGCGGAGTGCAGTGATATAGCTTCAATCCGCACTTCCGCTAGAGCAGGATAAATTTCTATGCAGTATGTTGGATCATTCTTTTTAAAGGAGCGTTGGGCAAACGTGCAAACGTACTCGAAAGCGTTGAGACGCCTTTCGAGAAAAATAATGAACTGGAAATTATTGACAAGGAGTTCATAACAACTGCGATATAAATAGCGCAATTTTTTAGTTTCGTCATTCCTCGTCCAAACAGCGATTGTTCTCAGCTGGTGTTGTGACGAAAGGAACCCCCATGCCTTTTGCCCCTTCCTGAACGTTTTGTTTTTATTTCTTCGGCGGGGCACTCACGGTCACCCTTCAGGGCTGGCGTCTGACAAAGATGCCGGAATGCCAAAAGGCAACAGTAACAGAACCGACCGACGCGAGACGGTAATAAGCGCCAACTCTAAAATTTCACTTCGGCTAAGTAGAAAACAAATGCGTATTATATGCTACTGAAGGAATCTTGGCGAATATGCGGGGCTGATAACTGCCTAGTTTGCTCATTAGCAGCCTTCTATGGAAACGCGACCAGTGCACCACAAACTGTGGATTCTGGACTGACGCGGAGATGTGCGTTGAACCTTTTTGTGTGTGTGTGTGTCCGTTAGCAAGTATAGGGACACTCCAGTCAAATTTGGGCCAATCGTGGTCGCCATGACGTTCCAAAACAGTACATGTATAATAAGATTATATCGCACCGCTCACGCCGCATGCTGTAGGCTCAAGGGAAAGCTTCCGAGGGTGAGTCGAGAAGGCTTGTCGCGCGGATATTCCACGTGCTAGGGGGGGGGGGGGGGGTAGGGTGGCTGGTGAGCGTCTCTCTCCTTCTCTAACCCAACCGCGGCTGCGCACGGCACGGTTGAGTGTATACGCGGCCCGAGCGCCCGCTTTTCGAGGTATTAAGTGGCTGGTGCACAGACTGCGCTATCGTGTATTATGGCTGGTGACATCACGCGAGCGGTCTTCATGCGAAGCTTAGTGTTGGAGGTCGCGTTATCTCAAGTTTCGGCGATGGGGTTGGTTCGCGACGCAGCGCGAAGCGTGGGCTCTTGCTGCGGCGGCTTTCTTCATTACCCCAGCGTTGTAACAGGAAGCGTTCGCGGTCATCGATCGAATGAGATCTGCCCTCGTTCGCGGGCGCGCGCGTGACACCGTGCTTGCTAATTTAATTTGTACGCACATGTTTACTGCAAATTGCGCGACCGATAACAACTGCAAACATTACATCGTGTAGTTTTCTAATCGTAGTAAAACTGTAGCAACAAGCACAAAATGAGCGCTTGTTTGTAAACCACATGTGTACTTTGTTCTTTCTGCGTGCATCGGGTTTTGTCATGAATAATTACCAACTCGTCCTGCCTTGAGCTCTTCTATCGCTGTGTAATACCGTGCAAGCAGTATCAATGTTTCGCTTTACGCGCGAAACTGCCGCATTGACTTGCCTATTGATGAGTTTGTAAGGTATTTTGATGTTGTATGATTGTTTATTACTGTTTGTTCTTGTTACGTAGACTATAGCGCAATCTGTATATTGTGTCTTAAGATTGTGTGTAATGTGTACTCACTCTCCAGCTATGTCTTGCTGTGCAAGATGGCGATATTTGAAAATTTAATAAAGAAGAAAGAATATTCTGTTCAATTTCGCATGCCTGCAAAACGCACTCCTCTGAACGCCGTTGTCTGCGCAGACGACTTTGCGCTCCGCGTTAGAGTACCCCCGCTCCACCCTCCAGATCACCCTCCACCCTCTAGACCAGATTTCGCTAGAAAATAGCGAAATCTGGTTGAGATAGAGTGATTGTGAAGAGGAAGACAGCCTGGCTCCTTGCGCGCCTGTGCTGCCCCTTCCCCGACACACGCCACATGAGGTGTGTATGTCAGTCTTTCGTGCGCCGGTTATTAAAAGCCTCCCCATGGCGCCGGAAGTCGCCACGAAAGCGCACGACGACATGGCGTGAAGAGCCCGAATCTTCTGTGGTGGTTCCGTCCTGCAAAAGAGCTCCGGGGCCTCTGACTGCGTCGCGTCGGACTTCGGCATTCACAAGCCGTGCCTACTCGGCTTCTGGACGTCGTTGACTAGAATCGAGCTTGCCGCGCTCCATCTGGCGTGATGCAACGTGGTTATAACGGTGCGTTTTGAGGACCGGACACAGAATGCACAAAGGACAGTCGCCGTGTTGAAGTTCGGCGACTGTCCGGTGCGCATTCTCTCTGTGTGCTGTCCTGAAAAGGTGCCGTTATAACCCCGTTCCATCTAGCCAGCAACCAACTATAGCCCATCTATGTTTCCCAATGTATCTGGCGGATGACGTCGCTGCGTAGTTGCCACGTCACAGGCGCCGCGAGCTTGTGCGACTCGAGGACAAGCGCTTTGCACTCACGGTGGACGGGCAAGCCTGCGCCTCGCTGGCAAGCTGCGTTGCTTACACTAAAGCGGGCCTGTGACCTGGCACTCAAGTGGGATCCGTGCGGTGTAGCAATTTCGGGGAAGGAAGCTGCGGACGACCCGGCGAAGCGAGCGCAGGATCACGCCACCACGCTGCCGCCCCTTGTCAACTTGTTCTATGCGGCGCGGCAAACATCCAGAGGGATATCTCCTCTTGCACCAACGGGACCCTTCTCTTCAGAACCTTTCTCTCTCCCTCTCTGTCTCTCTCTCTGCGGTGGGACGACCACCACGCCATTTAGCGGAGACGGGCTCATCAGGAGAGAGAGCGTGTGTACTTTCTCTTTCTGCATGACTCGACCTGACCTACGGAGCGCTAAAATTGACTCCGCGAGGCACCTTCCCCCAACTGCACTGATGACGACGCGATGGATAAACCGAAGTTTTTGTTCTGCGATTACCTAGCCTTCTCTTAGAGCAAGAGCCAGTCTGAGAAAGTCGCACAGTGAGCAGAGCCTGGCCTGCTCGTCACACTCGCAGAAACACTGAAACTTTCGACCGGGAAAACTGGCCTTCATTTAAGCTTGTCGCCTTTTAGATCGTCTATGGCCCGGTTCTATGGTTACTTAGGGCCTGTGGGGCTGTTACTTGCTTTAGAGCTGGCGCATATGTGCCGCTCACTTTCGTTCCCTCTTTTTATTTCGTTTCCCCAGTGTAGTGCAATTGACGTGACTTCACTTGACAGACAGTCACTTCACTGCACGCATATCGCATTTTCCTTTTCTTTCTCCCCAACTTCCCGAATCTCCACACACATCGCGGCGCAGCGCTGGTGCAATGGAGAACACGTAGTAACGTCCGGTCCCGGGTGCGCGGCATAGTAGGCCCGCGTCTTACACACAAAGCGCCTGACGTGCTCGCGCTGCAGGCGACGGGTTCGTGTGCAGCGTCGGGAACCTCCAGCGGTGTCCTTTCCTCTAACCACTATCCAGCTGGGTGCAAGGAGGTGGTTGCGCGGTCGCGTCATACGTTGACCTTGGCCATCGACCAAGCAAATCGCGGGCGTCGCTCCTGCATGTCCTGTGAGAAGACGGTGGATCGGCGACTGGCTAGGCGCAAGCCTGTACAGCAGTGACAGTGCGCTTCGCAACTGTACGCATCGGCAATATTATAGTAGGTCCAGCATCGTGTGGCGTGCTTGCGGGGAAACTCAATAGTCGTCGCTGTGAGCTCGTCGCCAGTTTGGGGGCGGGAGGGGCCACTGTACACAAAAAATGCTGAAGTAAATTGACCTTACTTGATTGACTTCGGTGTGCATCCTTTCGATTACGGGCAGCGAGCGCTGCGGCGCGTGGAACGACGATGTCGTGCTCACCGTTTTTTTTTTTTTTACGCTTTCACTGGATATTGTGAGCTCTGGCGGGTCAACATTCCGGAGACGCGGCTCTGCGGCGCAGTGCATCGATCGGTCGCTCGCTCGCATCACGTCGACTCCAGTGTAACAACCGGCGTCGCACACTATGGCGCTGGGGCTTCGATCACTGCGCGATTCGCGCCGAGTCATAGTTGCCGAGCGAGCGGGAGTGGGAAGAGACCCGCGTCGCGAACTGGGACGGCTTTGCAGAAACATTTCGCCGCAGCGCGGCGATGTCGTACAATGTTCGGTCGGCACCACTCGTCACTTCTCGCTACCATAGCAAAGTGTATGATAGCGATTCCTGGGGCATATAAGTGTGCCAGTGGGAAGCCCGGTGCCGTACCTGGAGCCGGTGCGGCTGGCCGCGCCTGGCACCCACGCTGAACGACCCGCCGAGCGAGCAGGCAGCGTCAGTGACTGCACAATGTTTAATCACCGATATGTCGCGACGCGCCACTACAGCTAGCGACAGTACCGGCAGCAATAGCCTTTGCGCCGTGCTTCGTTGCAAAGGAATACCAAAGGAATACCGAAGGATCTGGGCCATTTTTCGTTCAGAATCGAAGCTACAGGTAAACGCGGGGCTATTCGTCACGCTTTGTGTTGGCCTTGCGCACTGCAGCTCTGAACGAAATCAGTGGCGCCACTAATGTCGCGAAGCTGTGCCAACTTTGCACTTTGTTGTAGCAGAGGCAGAGCGACAGGGAGGCACAAAGATACGTTAGAAAAACACATAGCGCGAGCTTTCCAGAACAGTCCTTTTTTTTTTTCGTAGTCGCACTTATACTCCTCACAACGCCGTATTACACGTGTATACTGCTCGGTTAGCTTTAAACAAAAGTGGGGAAATCCCACGAAGACACTTTTGTGACCATACCGGTTGGTTTGCGCAATGTTGCCCCGGTTTCATCTGTCATTCTTACGCACGCTACTCGCACAGCGCGGATGTGTGGCTTCCTGGATCAGGCGCCGACGAGGCCGCACTATGGCTGTGTATCCGGTAGCATGCGACGGAAATATGCGTGCGGGGCCTTGTAATGGCACGTCCTCACTTGCGCAAAGAAGCGTGCGCAAAGCAACGCGCTTTTTTTCGGCAGCGCTTGTGGTGTCGCCTTCTCGTCTCGTGTCCCATGTCTACGTTTTACTCTGTTAACACCCGGATGGAAAACCAACAAGCCCAAGCTGCTACTCTAGAGAATTCTTGCCGCGAAAGCGCGTTTTGCGGCGCGCGTTCCTAAGCGCGTGGCTTTGCGCGCGCTTATTTGCGCAAGCGCGGCCGTACCTTAAGCCGGCCCTGGGTGTTGAAGAGCAACAGCGCCACCGTACTAGTTCACGAGGCCCACACACACAGCGGTGAGACGTTCGAGGCTCTGTGCGCCACACCAGTAACCACCCGCGCGAGATCTATGAGGCTGTGCACGCATGGAAGCGTTTCTGCGCTGCGGGTCCTCGGGGATTACTCGCCAAATGCTGCAGAGCCTCGATGCCAAAGCAGCGCGAGTAGCTTAGCGACGCATCATATTACATACGGATGACTGGAAAGCTGCAGGGACTTTGACGAACAGCCACTGCCTGCCCTGGCAGCCCCACATGGTTCATACTGACCAGTCGCGCTTACATCAGTGACATGCAAGCCGAAGGAGCGCATAGCGCCGCAGTGGCTGGAAGTGCGCGCCGCAGTTGCAGAGTTCTTCAAGGAACTGCAAACCAGCCTTAGAAAGATGTGCTGCTGCGTGAATTCGGCCGCAGATGTGTCTGCGCTCGAACGTTCTAGGACAAACAGGCAAAACACGCTGCTTGCTTCCACGATGTGTCGGGCGCATTTCAGGACACCACCCGCGCAGCCACACAACATTATCACGTGGTAGTGGCGGTCAAGAACACAGTAGCAAAACTGTGATTGGCGAAACTAACTCCATATTGGGCGAGCCCATGCCCAGAGAAACAGGCTACACTCAAAGAGCAACTATAGGGGCGAACACAGTCGGCGATCGTCAAAAGTCTGATCAGTGGATCAAGCGCGCCGTCCTATATATAGGAGTCATGGAAGGTCCCAGAGTAACCGTTGGTGCCCACGTGTCTTCCAGAAAGTACTACACAATTCCCGTCCCGCATACAATCAGTTTACACAAGGTTCGGTGACAAGAGACCGCGGATAGAACTATCGACAACATTCGCGAAACTTCCGATACATGCGGGCGCGTCCCGTACTGAGTGATAACATTTACTAGACGGTGAAAAGCGGTCACTGGAGAAAGGCAAACAAGCACCGTGTCAATATGTGCTCCAAGACGCGGGCGTGGCTGGACAACCTTGGCAGTTGGTCGGGAGCTACCGGTCCGACAGCACTGTCAAGCATGACGCACGGCACGCGTTAGTAGACGCCCCTGCGGCGCTTTTAAGGTCAGGCGCCATGCTTGGTTTGGCCCAGGAAGAGGCCAAGCCCGTGTCATTGCGTACGACGACAGCGCGAAGCTTAAATGAGCAAAACCGGCCATCTGTGTTTGCGTGCTGCCGCTCGCTTCAGTCTTCGTCTTGCTGGCTGCCCTGTCAAAGAATGCCGGCGACAACTGTCTGCACACAACTATGCAAGTTCGAAAAGTTTATTGTCACGGTGCAATGTCCTGACTGCCATATACCAACGCCGACGCAGCTGCCGTGCAGTCTCCTGGCAATGAGTTGATGACTGCTGCCTGCTGCTTGCTGTTTCGTTTGTTTTACCTCTTCTCGAGAAATCCTTTCACATATTCGCTATAGAAACGGTTTGGAGCGCGGCACTCTGCATTTGTATGTCGATTTGTATAGCGCACAGTTTTCCCGGAACAGGGCTGGTGCCGCTACAAAGCACGAAGTGGTACATTCGTTTTTCCATTATGTAGTAATAGCAGCAGAATTCTATACTAACCTGTACAGTCTACAGAGCAGCCACGCTACCTTCATTCGAAGTAGTAATCAACATAATACAGATACTCATTCAATAGCTAACGATGAAGTTAGAAGGGCCTTAGAACACGTGAAATGAGGAAAAGCGGTAGGAGAAGATGGAATAACAGTGGATTTAATCAAAGATGCAGCAGATATTATGCTTGAAAAGCTTGCGGCCCTTTATACGCAATGCATCACGAGTTCAAGTGTACCAGAGATCTGGAAGAATGCTAACATAATAGTGATCTCTAAATAGGCAGAGGTTAAGGAATTGAAGAATTATACGCCCATTAGTTAGCTTTCAGTATTGTAAAAAATGTTCAACAAGAAAATTCTCTATTTAATAAGGGCTGCACTTGACTTCGGTCAACGAAGAGAACAGGATGGCTTCAGGAAGGGATTTTCTACAGTGCAAAACATCTACGTCAATAATCACGCAGTCGAGAGATATGCGAAGTACCAGTCCACTTTCTTATGCAGCTTTCATAGATTAGGAAAAGGCATTTGATTTAGTTGAGAAACCAGCAGTCGAACCTGCAGTTCGAAATAAATGAGTACAGAACGCATACGTGAATATGTTTGGAAATATCAACAAATACTGCACAAGTAGAAATGCACGTATCAAGAAAAGGGTCATACAAGGAGACGCAATCTCTCCAATGCTATTCACTGCGTGCTTCAAAGAAGTGTTCAAACTATTCAACTGGGAATGCTTAGGAGTAAGGATCAACGGCGAATCTGGGCAACCTTCGGTTTACAGAAGACATTGTCCTGTTCAGCCACACTGGGGACGAATCACAACAAATGATTGAGGACCTTAACCGAGATAGTGGGGCGGAATATTAATATTGAGAAGACAAATATAACGTTCAATAGCCTGACAAGAGAATAAGAACTGAGGATCGCCAGTAAGCCCATGGAGTATGAACAGGAGTGCGTTTATCATGGTAAATTGATCACAGAGGACCCTGATCATGAGAAATAAATTTACAAAAGAATAAAGGTGGCTTTGACTACATACGGCAGACATTACCAAATATGGACTGGGGGCTTACCAAGGTCGTTGAAAAGAAAAGTGAACAATGATTGCATCCTATCGGTACTAACATATGAGGCAGAAACTTAAAGTTTAACAAAGAAGCTCCAGAACAAGTTCAGGGCACCGCAAAGAGGAATAGAACGAAAAATATTAGGCGTAACGTTAAGTTAAGAAGAGAGCGGCGTGGATCAGAGAGCAGGCTGGCATAGACGATATCCGATTTGCTGGGCAGGCCATGCGATGCACAGGGTAGATAACCCGCGGACCATTAGAGATACACTACCGGGGCCAAGTGAAGGGCAGTGCAGTCGATGACGTCATAAGACTCGGTTTGGTGATGAAATTGAGAAGTGTTCAGGTGCAAGTTGGAATTCAGCTAGCGCAAGACGGGGGTAACTGGAAATTGTAGAGAGAGGCCTTCGTACTGCAGTGGACAATAACAAACGTTGATGATGATACTGATGACGATGACGATCATGTCCAGTTGAACTTTTGTAGGTATATACGGCGTGTGTCTTGGGAAACACATTTAGTAAGCTGTAAATTTCCTGGTGTTTCTAGGCATTGTGCCTGTCTGGAAAATAAACGGAACTCCCTCAAACCTACTTACAAGATACATAGTTTCGCTTAGAGCACGCGCGGACTCGTATTGATCAAAATTTCACGTAGCCGTGCGCACACAGACTCGAACTCGCAGATGCATGCGAGTCTTAGTGAGTCTACTCACGAGTGCGCTTGTCGGCGTGCGCTCACACGGGATAGTTTGTGCGTATGCGCAACCTTGCGCCAATTTAACGGATTCTCGACCTCATTAAGGCGCTGGCTTGCCGGGTGGTGGCCTCTCGCGCTACAAATAAATTACAAGAAGGCACATGGCCGGCGCCAGTCTACCGAATTGCTGTGAGCCACTACGTTATGCACTTAATGCATTGATGGGTAACAAATAAGTGATAAGAAAAACGCAGTGGCACACTGACAAGTATTCACATATACATGCACGTGAAGACGGACACATAAACACGCCACGGTCATGTACAACTCTCGGTCTATGCAGTGACGGCACTGAGGAGGAGGAGGAGGAGGAGGAGATAAAGGGGAGAAAAGACAGGGAGGTTAGCCAGTCTAAGTACCGGCTGGCTACCCTGTGCTGGGGAAAGGAGTAAAGGGAATAAAAGGAGAAAGCAGGAGAAGAGGAAAAAAAAATGGAAACCAAAAAATTCACAGAGTAACGCGAAACAACGCGCTACAACATTCAAAGGCGGTCGCACAATTCGCATGTCCTTAAAAGCTTCAGCAAAGCCCTTAAGCCCTTGAGTGCCGAAGCCCGTCTGGACCAGTGTCCTAGAGCGAGCACTTTTCTTGGCACGTTGTAACGGGGACAGTCACAAAGGAGGTGAGAGACTGCACTGAGAGGGTGTATATACAGAATTTGAATGTCAATAATCGAGGCCAAACACACATCAATGACAAACAGAAGCACATTTTAACGTAGACGCACCAAGTAAATCCAGATTCCATGCCCATGCCTTTGCTACGAGAACCCAGCTCGCCGAAGAGCAAACGAGACATATGTCCGTCAGCTATAGATAGGAAGTGTCATGACTCCGGCCGATGGGGAACCTTATCCGAGTAAAAGCCCAGAAGTGAAACGGATAGATTAGTAAATGGCTTAGACTACGCTGTCGCTAGGCTCGACCAACTTTTCATCACGTCGATCTCCGGGATCAGCAAGGTTTGCGGTTTCGCTACCTTTACGACCGGCCGCCAACATTCAGCAAGCACGAATCATGTGCTTGAAGATAATCATTGAAGCGAGAGTATTTAGGCACTGTTGGATGTGTCAATGTGTAATTCCGCAAAAAAGAAAAAAAGAAAACAGAGCCCGGCAAATCTCACATCAGTGTATGATTAGCCCAGTCAGCAGCGTTTCCAGGCGTTCCGCCACCCCTGGCAAAGTCAAATTATAGCTCCTCTCTTTACAGTGGCACCAAATTACCGTATTTGCTCGAAGGCAGGTTGAGCATGAATATAGGTCGACATCTATATATCCAACACGATCAGAAACAAAAATAATTCGAATATAGGTCAGCCCATGTATTTTTGTGGAAAACGAGCCGCTTCGAACTCTGCAGTTTGAATTCGAGATAAAACGTAATTGGATAACAAACTGTGCGCGAATAAGTACTGGAGGGGCATGCAAAATAGATAAATAAACGGCACTTACAGAGAAGGCACGTACAGCATAGGTTGTGGCCCTAATCAACTTGGTCGCTAACTTCTGCGGGGGTATTTTCGGTGCTCACTTTCGGTAATAGAAATACTTTAGCGAATTTTTTTGTTTTTTTTTCGTGACTAGGACCCTGGGCACGACGGTGTATACCGTCGACCGTGTTACCGGCACTGTGTGAGAGAAGCGTGATTGGCACTGTGTCAGTAACGCTATCTTCCGTTGTCCCCTGTGCGACCGCTGAGCACGTTAGGCAAAATGTTGCTGAGCATTTTCCTTTTTGTGCTGCCGAAAGAGGTGGATCAATGGTCGCACCCGGTGACACTGAACCTGGAGGAGAAAAAAAAATATTTTCTGAAGAATTCAATCTACGCAGAAAAGAACTAGGATGGTTATGCATAGAGGAACGCAGCTATGAAAGAGAAATCGGATTGGGGAAAGCACAGGATAAAGCGAAAAGGTAAGACCAAGCTACGCATGGTGTGCGGGGGGACATTCTTGACCCTTTAGCTGAGCATATTCATTTATTTATTTTTCACAATACTGTCAATCCCGATAGGGATTATTACAGGAGTGGGCACCCGGTCATCAAAAAAGTACAATATGAGCGAACGAACGCTGAACAAACAAGGTGTTAGCATAGAAAAACATGGACATTTACATTAATTGAGTAAGATATTGGCCTGCACACGTATAGTAGACGGTGCGCGAAAAGAGACTTGTTCTTGCAAAGAGGCATTTGTAGGTTACTGTGCAAATTGCGTTTACCCGCCCATGAGGCTTAGTGGTTATAGCATCGCGCTGCTAGGCACGCAAAATAATTTTAACCCCACCCCCTCCCCCCTTCTCATTGTGGCGTAACTCATAATCAGCTCGTTGTTCTGACAAGTGAAACCCCACAGTTTCATGTTAAACTGCGCTAACAGTGTTTTCTAAACGGCGATTCCACAAGGATCCTTTATTTTAACCCTGCCCTGCTTTTTCATGCTCACACAGGCCGAGTTTTTTAGTGCCTGTAACGGAGCGCGCCACACCACGGTCGAGGCTGCGGCCAGGGTATGGAAACGCCGTCAGAACCACGCTTCCGTTTCCTTGTTTCTTTTCTAACGCATCCGGCTGCTCCAACAACGTCCCCCCCCCCCTCCCTTTTTTTTTTATTGCCTCATCATGACACATCGTTTCAAGCACACTTTTCTACTTTTCACCCGTGCCCCCAAAAGTTGTGCTTTGGCTCAGCCTTCACGAGGTCAACATCACTTTTGCTGTTGTTTTGTTGTTTTTCTTTTCTCTCTAGTACTTCCACCGTTTTCTTCGCCTTCGGCCGGAACGACCGCTTTCGGCAACAATGGCGCTGCCCGTTCGTTCAATAATTTCCGGCTTGTCGACGTCTCCTCGTTACTGCTCCTTCCGCCGGCACATCCGAATCGTTCGCAGCAATAACCGGCAATCTAAGTACGTAGCAGAACGGCGAAGGCTTTGACCGCGAAGACGGAAAGAATCGCAGTAAAGCCAAAAACTCTCGCAGCGGCCCTGTAAGTGCGTGCGTGCGTTCGTCTGCTCCATCATGCTCTCTGTATGCTGCGGTTATCTGGAATGCCCTCGCATTTGCACACCTCTTTTGTTTTTCTGCAAGGCACCTGAGCAAAAACGCCGCAAAGCTGAAATGCAGCACCCAATGATGCATTGACTTGTCTTTCCTTCTTTCTTTTTTTTTGTCTCCTGCAGCAGTAAAAAAAAAACACACAGTAGCAGGCGCTTCGCGCTTCTCGCGTGCGAACCACCGCACCATCATCCCTCAATTTGTTTGTTTGACTAGCATACTTCCTATTTCTGTAGCAAGGTCAGGAACGCAGGTTTGGGTGCGGAGCGGGCGTGCTGGGCACGAATCAGTGGCTCGTTCCACCGCGGACACCAGAAGCTTTGACTCAATTTGTTTGCGGACAGTCCGCAGACCTCTCTCTCCTTTTTCTCATTTAATTTGCTTCGCCTTTACGTATCCCCTTTCTTTCTCTCTTTCTCCCTTTCCTTCTTTCTATCTTCCTTTCCTTCTCTCTCGCACTCTTTTGGTGCGCGGGAGTTTTGATGTTCGTTGGGCGATGATTGGACCTCTTTTTTCGTTTTCGTCGCGCGAAAACAGCTGACGAGACCGTTTTAACAGCCTGTACGATGCGGCCTGCTCTGGAGCGAGGCCGCGGCTGCGATATGTACGGCAATGCGGCCTAGAGGAAGTTGAAAGCAGTGACGAGCGGGAGAGCCACGTTTTTGCAGGAAATGCAGTGCCAACGTTCAACTTTCCATTGCAAAATATTCCACTGTTGGCAAACGAACGTCGCAATATCGCTCCTTGAAAGACTCTAAGAAAGACCCCGTGAAATGCAGATACTTTCGCGTAAGACAGCCTTCTCGCGCGTTTGACGTTCGCCCCCCCCCCCCCCTTTTTTTTGCCGGTAACTCCTAATAACCAGATTATCATCACTCTCATCGAGTATCGTTCGGCGGAAGACGCACGCACTGTATCCGAAACTTCTTGAATGCTGTCATCAATTCTATAGCGAAATGTTAAGAAACGACGTACAGCGCGAAGGACAAGGATTGCGAGACACGACATTCACTGCGCTGTATGTCGTCTCTCGCTTTCCTTGTCCGTCGCGCTGCACGTTGTTCTTTATCAGGAATTACCAACTGTCCCAAGCAACCACCCTAGTACACTATAGCGAAGTGGTCTTGTCATAGTGCTCTCGTTAATTCCCGAATGCAATATTGTTTAAGCACTGAGCCTCGAGGGTGCCCTGGACAACGAACCCGACAACCTCGTGCTTCAGTCTATAGCTTCCGCTTACGGCGGCTCCCGTATAAACGGCTATGTTCGCGCCTTCCTATCCGACTGCACCACAATCATCGGTGCCCCGAACGTTGTCTCCGATTCCACCAAGGCTCGGTCATATATCACCGGCATGTTCAACGCGGCAGCGGCTAAGTTTGCGTCTCTCCCCCAGAGTACTCCTCGTGTACACCGCACCCTATGCGTTCACGATGTCACACACGCTTGGACTCCTGCCCCCTTTAAAAAAAACAAATGTTTTTAAACGCGCCCACAAGAGTTGGCTGTGCCCAACGTGCCATGGAGCCAGTTTCGAACTATCTGAGAGAGCCTGGTTTGGACGATCGCTTCTAGAACCTGTGAGACGTGCAGTCATGGCGAAATGTGTTTGCGCGATAACGTTTTGTGACAAGATTACTTTTTGTGCGGACAAGATTACTCTTGCGTGCATTGAACCTACAGTGCACATCCGCATATTGTACAACGTGTATGTAGTAGTTCATTGTACCATAACGTAATCACCCGCCGCCTGCCATGTATTTCCCTCTTCCGCTTTCCCCAGTGAGGTGTAGCAGGCAAGAGACACGATCTCCAGGCCGACCTCTCCTCCTTTCTCTTCATTAAAAACTACTCCTCCTTGCACTGGAAAACTGAAGTGCCCCAAGGAAATTTCTATGATGCACTCCAAAAAGCCGCCAACACGGCCCAAGCCTACATCAATTCTCGCGGGCTTACATGGGCATATTGTGTAAGATGACGCCACGTAAAAGATTACACAGACACGGTAAAGCACGAAAGCACAAGCGCCGGCTCTCAGCTAATGTTTAACGGCGGCAAACGGAGCAATGCCTCACAACACGTGGTTAAACAAACTCCGCGACGAGTTATCTGTTCGATAGTTCTTTGTTCTTTTTTTATGTGTGACGCAACTGAAGAAAAGCTGTTGCATGCATCTTCTTTACGGCGTATGAGTCATGTCTCGATTAATAGCGAGGGCTGTCTGACTATATGGTGCGTAGCGGCAATTAACGTGATCCTGGCTGAACTAAGCTAGGCAGAATAAGCTGTCGGAATTTCTGCCCGAGTAAGAAAAAAGGTTGAACCCACAAAAAGGGTGGATGAAGGTAGGCTGTGGCGTGAGGCGCAGGTCGCAGACAACTAAATGTCCCACAAGGGTGGTATAGAATGTTTCTTTTTTTTTGTGTGTGTGTGTGGCTCTACTTATAATGGGTCAACCGGACGCTGCCTATCTTTCTGTACTATATTTCTACACGCTGGCGAACATGTATTGAGTGGACCATTCGAGGGTACAATCACATTTACGGGAAATTACTCGCATGCCTACGGTGATGCGCGGGGAAAAAATGAATTTACAAAGTCATCAGGACTATTGTCCAAAGCTACGAATTTTTTTTTACAGAAGTTGGCCGAAAAGCATGGCATCTGCATTGTTTTAGAGCTATCGCGGGTATCCAAGATCTGTGAAGGATACCTTCACACATTTCACTCTCGCGGAACCCTCAGCTGACAGCACATATAAATAAACCCCGAAGATGTTTATCTCCTATCTAAATGTGCAAAACACATCGGGTATAAGCGCAATCAAGGAAAAGAGAAAAGGAAATATTTTGGCAAAACTTTTTTTCAATAGTACGGGGCAAACGCCAAGCATGATATTGGAAGTGGGTGTCACCCCAAGGCATTGTGGCTTAGTTTAGAATTTGTAAAAAACAGCTGTCGTCATAAGTGAACTGTTGGTGTACATTTACTTAGATTAACATCACGTGTGTGAGACCAACGGAGCTGGAGTCTGTGTCGCCTTACCGTTCTTTCAAAAGAAAGCGACTCGCATGCGGGACTTCTTCCTCGTGCGGTGTTCCTGTGCTAAATTAACAAATCACGCTTGCTTCCGGTCATTCATTGCTTCGCTGAAGACATCTGGCCCTAAACCTCACACTCAATACCGAAACTCAGAAAAAAGAATTCTTGTACAGAAAAAAGATTTCCCTGTAAAGGCCAATCGCTCGGCTCCTTCGCCGTCACCTCACTACCGTTGGTCTCCATCACCCCAGCTGTGTCGCTATTCGTCGGCGACTAATACTGTGCTTTCCCGGACGAAAAACTAGACCACGCAGCTCTTGGATGTAGTGCTGCATTATTTTCGTATTGTAAAGATCCTCCGTTGATGTTCCTTACGAACGAAAACCTACTTGAGGTACACGCCGGCGTTGTCCCTTTGAAGACGTTAATCGATACTGGACCTCAGGTTTCCATAATGGGCACTCACCATCGTCATCGGCTCAAGATTGTCACGCATTCTCCTACAGGATCCGTACGGCTCGCCGATGCATCAATGGTCATCGAAGCATCGCCTGCCGCTACGTTCCAGCCCTTTTCACTGCGCTGACCGATTGTCCCCGTGAACTTATCCTTACACTAGACTTTCTTGCGACGCATTCTGCTCTTATCGACTGATCCACCGGCATATCCTTGCCTCGAACTTCCTCTTCCTTCGCATATTCGCGTCGAAATCGCCAACAACTTCAGTTTTACCACATTCGTCTGCCTGCCTCCTAAAGTCTTAACGTTCATTTATTTGCTCTTATCTTTCGCTCCGCCCGATCGCGATTACGTCATCATGCCCATTCCTGATGTCCTTCTGGTGAGCGAACTCACGGCGCTCTCTCCATTCTGCGGCCACTCCGTGTGAAGTATAGCTCCTTGCTTTGTCAGACAAGTGCAAGAGAGTGTCTCTGAAAAAAGCCGAGACTGACACGAACGGCACTCCAAGATTACCGAAATAGGCTCAGAACCTTCGCTCAGCTCACTCCTTACTTACGGCTTTCTGCTTGAGTTTCAAAAGCTCTTCGATGGCTTCCGCCCAGACGTCCCTCAAGTCTAGATGTAAAACAAAAATAAAGTAAGACAAGATGGCGGAACATTGACAGCGCAGCAAAAGCAGAAAGCGATATGCTCGAAGGTAAAGAGTAACAAGTCTGCTGCGCAAATTCTAATTTGTTCTATTACGACGGTGCCGTGTCAACGAGAAGGGCTTTTAATGAAAGATTGCCTTTCTCCAGGAATGGGTGCACATGTACGGATGCGGCGCATTGATTCTTTTTTTCTCTAACGCCATCGCCATCGCTGATTGCCAAGCGGTGGTTTAGATTGCAGTTTTATCATGATTACTGTTTTATTCGACTTCTTATGCGTCTTCGCTGTTGGATCACATTGGCTCGTTCTCGATAACAGGACACGTTGAAACATGTACGCACCCACACAAACACAGACACAGGAGCACACATAAACGCTGTACAATAATATGATTGATGTTATTACTATGACGTGAAGAAGGAGCAGCCATCACCACTATAGGGTGATGGGGTCTGATTTTTTGTAAATATTAATTTTTATGTCAGCGAAAGCTTCATCGTGCATGACCACGTGGAGTGTTATAAACGAGAGCACTTTGTATTAAAAACGTAGCGCAGCTCTTGCTGTTGTAACAGAGAATGAAGTGTTGAAACATGTGGAGTATTTTATCGGTGCTTTGGTTGCGTCATACCGCATATATTTGGTAAATTGTATACCCGCGAGGAAAATCTGAAAAGGTTAACTACGCCGACCATTCTTTTAATTGTGAACCTTTCTAGGCGAGTATTCCCATGTTTTACTGACCGAGGCTGCTGTTGCTGCTGCTGTTGCTGCTGCCGCTGTTTGGCCGAAAAGATAAAGGTCCCGGCGCGACTCATCTAAAAAGTCAGCTTATATGTGGCCTATTCTGTACTACTCCAACAGATGTTATCCGTGGCCGGCTGTGCTCCCTTCAGAATGATGCAATAAAGGATCACACGGTATGTAAATATCATCAGTGCAGTGCCACAAACATACACCCTGCAAAACATATCCGCAGTGAAACAAATACACTGAACTACCGTAAGTAAAGCTTTTAGAATTTTAAGACTACCGTTTTCCATTGTCGTTTCAATTTTCCGGACACCCAGAATTTTGTTCGTTCTTGCGGCTATGTTTACATACATACAGGGGGAGGGTAGGTATGGCACTCATTTTACAAATAATTAAAGTGGCAGGATTATACTGACAGTTAAGAAAAGCAGATATCACGGGGCTGTGGCGTTTTTACCCGCTAGCACTCTGCTTTTTCTTTCTTATAACAAATTGGTTGTTTTGTTTCCTCCTGCTAAATTTCTCCCCTTGTCGCACAGCTTAAAATCCTCATACAAGGTCGGCGTAAGGTTATAATACTGGAAATTGTCGGTTATGATGAAAGACGAGGTACGACAAATGATATATTTCAATGCTGCCCCGTTGCGTGCTTCTTCAGAGGCCCAAGTGCGCAGCCCATCATGGTATCAACGGCTGATTCACCTAGCAACAATCGTTCAGCCAGAACGAAATTGCGTTAAATAGGGTACAAAGACAGGGCGGCTTTGCTTCCCTGGTTAACATGATTCGCTCAGAACGTATCTGTAGGCCGTCAGCGGTGGGGATGACGCAAGCAAAGGAATCGAGTGAATGTAATCCTTACTTTAATACGATCCCCGATTCTTACACCAAATTTGCCTGCTACATATCGCTTACTGGGCATTCCATTTTAAATGGTGGTAGCCGCGCATTTACGTGTGAACATAAGGAGTTAAAAAAGAAAAGCGCAGCCTGTGGGCACTTATCTTGTCCCCTTATCATAGTCCTCAATAACCTAGGGAAGCACTGCCTTTAACGCTGCATTCCCGACATTTAGCGGGTCACTCACAGCATGTGCGTATCAGCGTAACGCGGCAATACTGACCAATAAATGTGTGGGGCATTTCGTTAAATCAACAAATATTACGCAAGGTAGATGACCGTGCCACTTGATCCATCGTGTTTCTTTTTCACTAGGGAAGTTGTTACATATAATGTTTTATACAAGTAGCTCAGCTGCACGAATGAATTCCCCATTAAAACAAAAGCCACTTGGTGTTAGTCGGACATAAACGTCCCTCTTAAAAGTAAACGGCTTGTCGTATATATGTGAAATCCGTTAGAAACTACTTGTGAGCACCTCATTTACTCGTGCCAAACGAAATAACTTCAAGAGTTTTGCAACACGAAGGAAGTAGTCAGAAATAATTTCGCATTGAAACCCTACAGGATCAGCGGCACAACGATTTAGTGGCATTATGCAAATACATCACACTGACGCTAAGTAACCGACTTTGTGCAGAGAAGTGAAACATGGTTGTCCGCTATTTTTATGGACCTCGTTTACTATTACCACGTATTACATTTCAAGTCTTTCAAAAATATATGCCATCCTTAAAAGCACTGACACCACAACACGAGATGTCAGCTCCAACGCTGCTCACTCCGAGCACTGTCTCTCCCCTATTCCGCGAGCAATATGACGCATAGACATCAGCCTGTATCTCCCTAACTACACTAAACTACGTTGGCGGTGACGAGATCCCTCCCCATTGCAGCGTTGCCAATATACCTTCAGGAAACTAGATTCAGATACGTAAAAAACAAGTATAGCGGTACAAAGGTAAATGGCGTCAAATAATACGCCGAAAGCTTCTGCGGAAGACATTAGATCATAAGCGGACTACATATAACACAGCAGACGACAGACGACGTCAGATTATACGGAGACGCCGTATATTAGAACAGACGACAGGAAGGAAGCAGACGTGAGGCTAATTCCCACCCATATATATTCATACCGTCACGACAACGGTCGGTTCCTCGTGCAAAGGCAATACCAGGGTGGGCATGTGAAGATTCGGCGTCGTTCCTACAGGAGCAGTAGCCTGATTAATACAGACAATAGAAGTACCAGAATAGGACGCAGACTAAAACAAAGTGTGGAGCCAAGAACGAAGCACTAGGGAAAAGGTTCGGAGATGGTGAGATACCTCTTTAGAGCAAATGTGGTCTCCAGGTGGTAATCACTTTCACTTGCGAGCACGCAATGGTTACGTGATATACGCATTAGCGAAGCCTTGTTTCTTGGTACCTCTTTGCTTTGTCTCCCTCAAGAGTTTATTGATTGGTTGGCTTATTGTTATGAATTGGAAAACGCTGGCCGCAAGCGTAGTATGTCGCTGGCTTCTCCAGAAAGTCAGATTTTTGTGTGATTCAGTGATGTGGTGGTACGAGAAATGCATCCTCTGGATTGATTTAACAACTCGCTACTAAACGCAGGGTACACAAGAGTAAAAAGAAAGTGTCAAAGCTAAAATGTAAAAGATTCCACATAGTCTCAAATAGACACCGTAAAAGTTATTTTAGCGTTCAGCTTACATTTACAGAACGTTGGGAAATAATAAGTTGAGACATGAAAAGAAAGCAGTTCTTCCGAAGTTGACGTCACTTACAAGACAGAGAAGGTTGAATTTTTTTTTCTTCTGTTGGTAGAGTTGCCGTGAAGCTAAGGTTCTTGGTGCATACAAATAGATTTATGGGTGCTTGTATTCGTGGTAGCAGCTCTATCAATATCGAGCATACGGAAGTAAACGGCAATACGTTTGCATCTAGGTGCTGATTCATACATTTTTTTTACCTGTCATACGTAAAAAAATAATAATTCTGGAGGCAAAACCACGATCTGGTAGGAGGCCAGCTGTAGTCTAAATACGCGAGAGTATTTCCATTTCGCCTCCATTGAGATGTGGCCTTCGCAGCCTGGAGTCAACCCGCGACTTCAAACTCAACAGCGCAACGCTGTGTCCAATGGGCTTTCAAAGCGCCTATCTGCCATCGCTGTATCCTCAAGCTATCTATCAGGAGAGGCGGAAAGTGTCAACATGATACTGTGGTTCTAGAGTTTACCCAAAGTGATTTACGCGCCAGCTCTCGTAGATTTTCAGCAAATCTTATGACAAGATGCGAATCATGTCTTCACGTCATCGCTGTTCCCCCTGGCGGACGCGTCTAGAACCAGCCGATCCAGGAGCATCTTTGAGGCGAAACGAGTCCTTCTGTTTAGGGTATGCGCCGAATAATTGCTGTGCTGTCCTCGAAGCATCATGGTGCCAACGCGCGCATGCCCTGACGACAAAAAAAAAGGATATTAAAAGACTTTTTTTTTCTGTGTGCCACTATGATATGTAATTGCTGTGAAAAGAAAGCAACGTGTCATTTCGTCTGATTCCGATAATAAATCCTGTGTTCTTATTGGTAGTACACTTTATTCCGCCGCGCCCCTGTGCATGGTTATTGTAACGGATATGGCATGAGGCAGCGTAATATTACCCGCCTGAAAGAACCTGTGCTGAAAAACTACGATTGCCTGGCACCGCTATGATTCGCTGACGATTGTGATCAACGATTGGCAACTGATGTATAAAACAATGTCATCCTGAAGCAATTTATACGAATCTATTGGTAAAAAGTGACAGGCCGGAAAGGAAATAAACGAAAAAGCTATGTCTTTCCACTTCATCGCCGGAGACGCCATGCGTTACATGAAGTAGAAGATTGATATACATAGCCTACTGTGATCATATGACGTGCTCATCTGGTCACGTGCTAATATGATCACGAGCTCACGTGCTCATGGACAAGTGACTTGATCACGAGCTCCTGATGCGAGATCGTAGCCATGTCACCAAGTCGGCTATGGCCGACTTGCTTCACCACCATGTGGTGAAGCAAGTCGCGCTGTACCACAATTTGGTGGTGGAGCAAGACTTGGCCTAAACAACTGCGTCTTAGTGCACATTACTGGAAAATACACTTATGGCTTTTTACTTTCTTTAAATGTTGAAGCGCCCGAGCACCCTTCAATTCTACAAGGTGTGTGCTTCGAACAAAACAACCTTTTGGCACCCTAAAATAATGAAACGGTGCATTATGGGTGTACAGTTAAGAAATGCATCCAGTTTCAACACTTCCAGAGAATGAAAGGGTGCAAGAAGCTGTTTCCATGTCCAATCAACTCTCCAGGGTTCGATTTAAGAAAGATTACTTCATTAAACCATTGCTTACCCTTGAAGCACAAGCTTAGATGATAGCAGAGAAGCTACATGCTGTGCTAAGGAGCAATATAGTTTGATAGACGACATGTAGATGACATATAGTTTGAGAACAATACAAATAATTAGGATTGAGCTGTACACGTAATGCGTAGAGGATACAACCAATTCATTAATAGTTTAACAAAAGAGACCTCAGGCAAAACGAAACGCGACTAAGCATGGCAGACATCTAGATAGTTTAATGTAACCAAGAAATTTGCAAGGCATATTCTGAGGCCGACTGGCGCGAGATTAGTAAATGGAGATTGCTGAAAGAGAGTCTCACTTGCAGTAAACATAAAATGGGCTGATGATTACGATGCACACTTCGCTGTTTCACCGAAGCTTTTCCGTCATTGCCACTGGGCTGCGGAAGATGCTGGCGAAACACAATTTGATGTTAAAGCACCTGTTCTTAACCAGTAATGCGGGAGAACTAGCATTAGAGAATGACTGCCATTTTGGAATGTCCTTCCGAAATGCGTTCACCCCTTCACCGGAACCCGCCGTGGTTGCTCAGTGGCTATGGTGTTGGGCTGCTGCGCACGAGGTCGCAGGATCGAATCCTGGCCACGGCGGCCGTATTTCGATGGGGGCGAAATGCGAACACAACCGTGTACTTAGATTTAGGTGCACGTTAAAGAACCCCAGGTGGTCTAAATTTCCGGAGTCCTCCACTACGGCGTGCCTCATAATCTGAAAGTGGTTTTGGCACGTAAACCCCATACTTAAACTTACTTCACCGGCAACGTGCGCGAATGGGCGAATGATCTTAAGCCAGACATTCTGAAGTAGCGGTCATCTGACTAAGCATGTTTTAGAAAACGCCAAAATTTTTTTTACACTAGTGGCTCAACGAGCACAGTGTTTGTGGCAGGAACTGGTTCTATATTTCATTATTGTGACCTACACGCTAGTCACGGGCACACAATCACGCGTTCTTGCTTTTTTATGGGGTTTTACGTGCCAAAATGACCTTCTGATTATGAGACACTCCGTAGTGGAGGTCTCCAGAAATTCCGACCACCTGGGGATCTTTAACGAGCACCGCAATCTAAGTACACGGGTGTTTTCGCATTCCGCCCCCATCGAAATGCGGCCGCCGTGACCGCGATTCGATCCCGCGACCTCGTGGTCAGCAGCCCAACGCCAATCACACGTTCAGGAACGCCCGCTGTGTGCATAAAAATGAAAATGAAACGCACACCACTCGCATTCATGCTATCGACGGCAACAATCTTCGAATGTATAAGGCGCAGTAGAAAGGGCAAAGCCAACCAGTATACAAATATCTTGCAGCCAATTTTCGTGAGGCTTTCTTTTTTAAAGAAATGTCTCCACGTGGTTCTCAGCAGAGTAGGCCCTAAAAGTTTTTGCCCCACGTCATGAAAACATGCACACTATTTATTTCACTCTTAATGTTCACGTATGTTGCATTGCACTTATGTCTACTCATTTATTTTTTTTTTTTGCCTATGCGTCTATACATTTAGCAGATTTTACCTCTGATTTTAGCACAGGATATTCAGCCTGCTTCTGCACTGGCAAACCCCCCAGCCTATAACTAGTTTTCTCTCTCTCTCTCTCTCTCTTGCGCACATTATGGTCCAAGCGGGCTGGCATTCGTGATTTAGTGGAGTAGTTGATGTCGCGGCAGGGTTCAGAAAGCTTTGACACTTGTCGGAGGAGGGCGCCTCAGTCAGATGCAACTTAGCTCCTTTCCCGAGTCCATAGATCACACGTGCTAAGCGTATGTGCACCATGAACTATGAGAAAGCACTTTTTCCTGAAGTCGCCTCAAGCAAAACTATGTGCGAGACATGAACAGTCTGAACACCAAGGGTTCTATTTGTCGTTACAACACTGTGCTTCGCTGGTGGAGAGCCCACAGGCGACATAGTGGGCAACGTTCATGCTGACGACGCTGGTGACGTATGGTGTGGTATGGTAAAACTTTATTGAAGTCCTGCATATCGTGAGTCTTCAAGAAGCGGGCCATCCCCACGCGGGAACTGGGAGGCCGAGCCTCTCATGGCCACAGGGTAATTCACCAATGCGGGTTATGCCAGCTCTCCTCTCAAATAAACATGTCACCTCTCGTGCACGCCACCACGTTAGGCTCTCAGCGTCCCATTTCAAGTCATGCAGAGCGACAGTAAGGCTACCAGTCGTAATATCGACATCCGAAAGTGCTACTTTGGCATTCAGAGTGGCCTTACAAGATGTGGCCGTATGCGAGTTAACACCCCGTTTTGTTAAAGGTGACCTACACGGACTACTTAGGCAAACAGCAATTGGTGCATTCGTCGCAGAGCGATATGCGCATGGTGTTGCGTTGAGCTGCACTATATCTTATGCTTTTGCAAGCGATGCTCCACGGTATGCTGGGACCTCGCCGAAGCGCTGATAGTGCTTTGGGCGCTATGAAGATGCTCTTACGGTTTCTTGCAAACACTTTCCACCTTGGTTACCTTGGTTACCTTGGTTACCTTGGTTATGTATTACTGTGCGGGCTTGCGCATGTTCTCTGCATGTGAAAAATGAAATGAGTGAGGGATTTCATATGGAAGCCTCGTAATATGGAGTGCCTGGCTAGGTGCAGGTTCAGAAAAACATTTCCATAATCTACCAAAGAGTGTATTTCTTACTCTTCCCACACATTTCTTTGGTCTATTTCTTAAAGTTTCTTCGTCTCATTTCGCTTTTTTTTATTCTAGGCGATAATAAAAACAGGCAAGTTGGCGCTGTGTTGCGATATGATTGGGTAATTAGCGAATCCCTCCAATGCCCCTCAACAGCCCATTTCTAATGCAAGCTTTGTAGTGATTGGACTGTTTTTTATTAAGTCACTGAGACATTGTAATTACTTTCTTCCGCTTTTATTTGTACTAATTAAACTAAGGGAAGATTTGCAAATGTTTCGACGTACTGCATACGTAAACCCGCAATACATGTTGAAAGAAAATAGCATTATTTCCAACACAAATTTTGCGGTACAGCAAATGCAGTCACTGTATGTGCCTTATTAGGTTAAGGAAATCTAAATCATAAACTGTGGACTTTATCGCTACCGTAAACATTTCCTTCCGGAATCCAACTACGAGAAGTATTCGTTCGCATTTTTATAATCGCTGCCAATCATGCACGGTTGTTATAGACTGCTTACTCTGGTTTCATTATTCGTATCGTTCACAACTAAAAATTGCGAGAATTTGCCGGTGCGAGTCTTTGAATGTATCTGCCCTAAGGTTTTTTTTATATGCTTGACCTCAGACTCATGTATGCCTTTGCCAGGCGCGAAAAGATAATCTAAAAAGTAATGTTTGCATGTTTTGCAGTGTCCGAGATGTATGACAAAGCATTCTGAACCTCCTCCAGAGCAATCAGGCTATAGAAATGCAGGCTCATCGAAAAAAAAAGCACAGAGCCATTCATGCATCATTCCGAAAATACAGTCACTAAATTATCCCGTTTATGTATTTTGAGGAACTGCAGTCCTGCCATAAAGGCATTTTTCTGCCACCTTGTCCAGCGTAATAGCGTCCACTGAAGCATAACAAATGCGTCCGCAGTTGCACGGAAGCCATTAAATTGCTCCTTCGCATAAGCAATTGTTTTGATTAGGTGCAGTACAATGTCCTTGTTACTACGATTAGATTGTAAGTTATACCCTTACTTTCTACACCGGCCTTTATATGCTTCTTCCCATTCCTATAGCGGAAGCTTGCGGCGTCTCTGTGGATTTCATCGTTTCGAAAGTATTGTGCGGTAGTCTGTTTCTTTGCATTCTTTATAACCACGCATGTTAATTAAATACTAAATAATGTAACGACCGCGCTAATACTCGTCGACATCCAAGGCTAGAGACGCGGATGACTTGTCTTATGCAATTAAATCACTTTTCACTTTTTGAAAGTCTAAATATTGGCGTTTTCATAAGATTACGTTGCATCTTTCTTTTCTCGGCCATTTAATCATCATCATCATCATCACTACATCATCATCATCATCATCATCATTATCATCTTATTTTACGTTCACTGCAGGACGAAGGCCTCTCCCTGCGATCTCCAATTACCCCTGTCCTGCACCAACCGATTCCAGCTAGCGCCCGCGAATTTCCTTATTTCGTCACCCCACCTAGTCTTCTACCGTGCTCGACATGCTATACGTTTATCTGATAAGAGACTAAAAGGGCTTTCAATTTGCCAGATGCTTACAAAACGCACCTAGGCATAGTCTTCTTTGACGTCACTTCCACCACCAGATTCACTGCTGCCGTCACGGTAATCAAAGAAATTCAGGTGTAAAGCAGGCAGGAAACACTTGTACCAATATCCTCTCCGTTTCCTTCTTGTGCCGTTATTTTCCTAAATTATTATTTTTTTGCACGTTCGTCTGGTAGCGAAGGGACGCTTACTTTTCACTCTCCGTTCAATAGTGGCGCTGCAATTCCGAAACTTCCCGTGAAAAAATGTTTCTTTTTTTTTCTTATCCAGCCTGCGCGCTTACAAAACAGCCACGCCTCGCGCCGTCTCGACGTTCGAATTTCTGCCTTTTCACGAAGACTGTGACGCCTCCCGCATCCGCAGCTTTCATCGAGCAGCCCAAATAGAACGGCGCAACGTCAACAGAGCCGAACACTGCATTGCACAATCTTCGTCGCCGTTCACGCCGTTCTCTCCTTCGTCTTTTTCATTTTGTTGCACATTTTATTTTCATTCTTGGCATTTGATTCCTTCCTTTTTTGCGTTGTTTCGGAAACACGAGCAGCATGTTTTCAATCCAACGCACCACATTGCAGTTTATGTATTTAGGCTGGAGTGAAAAGAGGACCGCGTTGGCGGCGCTGTGTTTACCCATGGAAGTCAACTCGTAGAAATGAAACATGTTTTGAAAAAATTCAAACCATTCATGGCGTTTTTGGAGAAAATTTTCAGTTTATCTTCGTTGGGCCCACACCCAGATGAGTTTCGTTCTAACGGAACACGACGACTCGTAGAAGGGAGGAGAAAAGTAAAAGAGAAACAGGAATTACAAATGTAACGAAAATTTTTTTATACCTTCTTTCTTTTATCAGTGGTTTTCTTGCTGGCACCGCGTTCCTGACACATCTTCCAATATACGATTAGGTAGCGTGACGAGAATAGCTTAAACTTAGGTGTACGGCGTGAGACAGAGGTAATTAGTGTTCGCTGGGATAGGTATTGTTCCTTATCTGAACATATGACAGGCAGAAATTTTGATGTCACCCTATATGTTTATTTATTCCATATAAAGGTAGTAGGCCCAACGATTATAGAGGCCAATTGTATTTATTTTAGTCTTATTTCAACTAAGAAGACAAGCTCCATGATCATGTTTGTGAATGCTGCAACAAAAAAGAAAGGCCTTAATTATCATTAATGAATGCTGGCGAGCACTAAGGTCTGGCTCAGTTGATGACTTAAAATCTGCTGCATTTGGATCTACCGAACTTACCTTAAGGGATAAAGGCTATGTCGCATGGCGCAAACTATGATGCGGTAGGTCCTGTTAAACATTATAACAGCGGAAGCCCTAGAGCCCCATTGACATGAGCGCTTTACCGCATGTAAGGTTCCTCGGTGCGTTCGTATTTGTTATGCCCGAGGTTACGAATGGATAGCAAATGGCAATAACAGAACTCGTAGGTAGGCTTAGCTTTCGAAAGCAGTATTGTCCTTTCTTTTCAAGTTGTGCTCTATATTCGCTCGGTTAAAAATATAGCACTTTGTTGACACTAGCGCGATGACAGCTCAGAAAAAAAGAAAATGGTGTGACACGAAGGAGTTTAGTAGGCGTTCCAATTTACCAGAGGCCAACTGACACTCCCTTCTGGTATCCCTGTTACTTAGCGTCTTCTCTTAGAGTAGCAATCCATAGCCAGGTTTCTCTAAATCGCCTTCGAAAGTGAGATAAAAACAAAGGGGAGAGAACGCTGAACATAGAGACCAAAAGGGTACAAGCAGCACAGAAAATAAAGAACACGGATATCAACCGCAATGTTGTAATCCAGATCGGCGTGAACCGTCTCATAATTAACGAGTTAGCAGCAGTAGCGCATGACGCGAGCACTACCTCGTCGCCTGCAGCTGTTAGTTTTCACGTGCCCCGAGGACGAATGTGATGTGCGATGCATTTCAAGGCAATAGTGATGATGACATGCGTCTGCGTAGAGAAGTATGACCCACATCTAAATCTATTTGGGGCTTCGTACTCCTCCTTCCAAAGTGGCACATTCGTTATGCGAGATTGGCAAGGAACAGGTGCGTGCCCTGGGGCACACAGACAGTTGCTTATACCACGTACCGAAGGTTGCTTAATGGGCGCAGACAGCGGCACATGCCACGTTACGCAAGTTGTATACTTAGGCATGCCGTAGTAGCCAACAGCAATTTGTACATTGGGCTCAGTGGCCCAGGTTGTGTACTCGGCAAGAGAGCATCCAGAACATGCAATTACCTTCCCCCAATGCAGGGTTGCCAACAAGGCTCAGTCCTGGTTAACCTCGCCGCCTTTCAGTTATCTTGCCGTGTGCATATATATATATATATTTACAAACTCATAATTTCATTATTTTTGAGAAACAGAGAGATACTCCTTGGATAGCTTGACCGAATGTGGGGATTTTTTCCTTGATGAAACAAAACAAAAAACAATGACAATAAGAAAAGCAGTATTTGTGCCATTCAAAACTACCAGAAAATTCTATTTCACGCCCTCGTGTTGTCTCAAACCGCGTCTGCTTTTCTTCTGTCTTTCATTTACAATGGCTCCATCAGTTCAGGCGTGCTTCTTCGTATTCCCGTGTTCAGCCATTGTAGCGGCCTGCCCGAGCTCTATACACTTAATCTCACTAAGTATGTTCATAGTAAGTAGCGAAAGCTGTGGGTCGCGTTAGCCGAACCAAGTAAGTGAAAACCGGAACAAGGACCTCTCTTGTCCGCAACTAATAACTCGCTGCCGGATGATGATTGAATAAAAAGAAAGAAAGCTTCACCTAATTAATACAGAACAACGGGCAAGCATTCTTCCCATCTGTGGAACAAGCAGTCTGCTTTCCTTTCTGCTTGGCCTCTACACAAGCCCTAGCTTTCGTTTCACTGCACGCACACAGTTGGCGAAAGGGGGTAGAAGCCGTTCCTTTTCTGCTGACTGTGCCCCGCCACCTTCTATCTCTCTTTTTTCTTTTCTTCTGTTGGGGTCTGAGGTTGTTTCGATCCCAGAATGCTTCACTTCTGCCTTTCCTCTCGGCCAACAATCGCCGCTCCGTGTTTTCATCGCGAACATGGCCGGCAACGCACACCAGGCGTCCCTTCGTCCTGCGCCTCGAGGACAGAGCAAACATATCTCAATTTTGAATCCTCCTGCGTAACACATCAACGGTCTCGCTGTCTCATTCTGTTCTCCTGGTTATTTCTTTGGCGTGCAAACAATAGCAGGCAGCTCGTCGCGCCAGGCACACAAAGCGGCCTTCGTCCGCGGCCGCCGGTTTACCCCACTCGTTAGTGCTCCGAGATGGAGGCCATTGCGACCTGAGCGGTCTGTGATCGCGGTCCCGCTGGAACAGCAATCTCCCCTATCTCTCTTTGTTTTTTAGCGTTTTCGTGTCTATGTGTTCGTGTTTTTTTTTCTCCAATGTGTTTGTGTGTGGTGCGTACACGCGTGTATGCCTGCGTGCCTGTGTGCGTTGCGTGCGTACGCGTGCGTGTTTTTTGGAGGTAACTTTGAGAAAAACATAGCAATGGCGAACAGCTTCTGGAAATGCGCGCTAATGCGAGTTTCTGCTCGGGCGAATTGTTCTTTCATGGCGATATAATGGGTGCTTTGATGAAACAGAAGGAAACAAGTAAAGAGGCAGTGAATACATTAAGGTGAACTAAGGAGAAATGTGCTCATTTGCGCTAGCGGAATGAGCAATAAAGAAATGGCCGCAAGAAGCCAAAAGAGCCGGCAGGGCAAAACACACTTTTTGTAAATCACGCTGATGCGAGTTCTTTCTTGGGAAAATTGTTCATTAGTGCTAACATAACGGGTGTTTTGATCAAATTGACGGTAAAAAAATGCGCAGTTCCGCCTGAAAGGCGAAGCACCAATTGCGATACAAAATTAGTCGGTGGCTGTACCAAGTATGGACAGTAGTTTAATCGGCCGTATAAACTTTATACATTCGCTTACTAACTTAATTACCAAAGATAGAATGTGTAAGCGTGACTCAACGACGACGTAGATTCAAACACTCAGAGACAGCGCTGTCTTTGTGTGTCTGTCTCTAAATATGTTCTGGCTACGACACGCTTGCGCATTCTACCTTGGATTCAAACCAACTAACCCGTCAACGTGTTTTAACTGAATTAAACAGCATGGTGTCACGAGCGCGCAGGAAAACATGAACACATCTCGCTCGATGACAGCGGAAACTCTGTGAAGACACTTGAGTCAGGAATCGCGGCAGCAGCTGCGAGCCATTAAACCTCTGTGCATCTGTCATTTCAGCGTGAACGAAACGTCGAAGGCACCCCGCATACGAAGCTACCGGCACTACGCGTACTCCGCAAACATCGCAGATCGCTTTGAAGACACACGAGCGCCGACAACGCATGCCTACGGCGTCCGCCAAAGGCGTCTACTGCGGCTTCCGCCATTCGCGTGGCCAACGCCGTAGTAGACGCCGCGGTTGTCTCCACTTTGTACGGAGTGGCGGGCGAGGAGGACATCGAGGCAGCGTAGCAGCCGCCGGAGAAGGACGCCAGCGTCCGCCAAAGGCGTCTACTGCGGCTTCCGCCATTGGTGTGGCCAACGCCGTAGTAGACGCCGCGGTTGTCTCCACTTTGTACGGAGTGGCGGGCGAGGAGGACATCCAGGCAGCGTAGCAGCCGCCGGAGAAGAACGCCCCTCCTCCCGCGCCTCACTCCCCCGCCTCGCGCGCCACAGGAGAGGGCACGCATCTCGGCGGCGTTCCTCGCTGGCGCACGCGAGATTGAACCGCGTTCGCCGGCTCACTCTCACATGGTTTCACTCATACGGAACCTCACGGTGAATCCATCGACAAAAATGCTTCCCAAGGTTGTCATCCAGATACCATCTTGAGCTCGACATCCCGTCCGGGTCTTGCCAATCAGCGTCCCTCTTGAGTTTGATCGAGACTCCGCAGAAAGTGTATTAAATATCTGCAGTTCGATCCTGTGCACTCGCTTCTACTTGATTCCAGCAACATTGTCGGAGCTGACGCGGGCGCTGCGAAACTAAACTTGTTGCGAAGCGCAAGCCGAATGTAGAGGGTGTCCCAGCTAACATTAGTCAGAGTTTAAAGATATGCGAATGCCACGTAGCTGGACAGAACAAACGTAATATTGTTTGCCGTCGATTGGATATGCTTAAATTATATATTCTTTTCATTATGCTTAATTCTATAATTGGTCCTAAACTTATGAATTAACTTCTCAAATATTGTAACTAGATTAAAAGGATCAATGAGAAAATTGTGGAGTGACATGATAAGCTCTCGATACGGCTTTCTGTTCCTGTATGCGTGCTCCATAAATTTTTTCTGACCGTGAAGGAAGCCCGGGAATAACCAACAAAGTGCCTGGAGCGTCCAGTCACTCCTTGTATATATATATATTTCTCATTTCTAGTTTTCTTTATTCGGTAACACAGACCTCCCAGAAATGAAAATCTGCATTTTAAGAACGTTTCTTCAAAATTTATCATTCATTCATTCGATGTATCATTTTCGACGTTTCAAAAAGAGACGCTGCCATCACATTCATAACACCGCGCACAACCAATCACAGCAAATTCAATGATATCTCTTGGTTGCCAAATTATAGATTTCTGCTTGAATCGCTATATATTTGCTTTTTAACTTCCTCTTTTTATCTGCCGTTTTATCTATATGCGCATCTCACGAATGAAACTAGTATTGGCGCCAAAAAATATTGCACATTGTAAGTCCATACGCGCGTTCGCATCGGGTTCTTACGCGTTTATGGAATCGCAAGAAGCAAACTTCGCTCTTTATTATGCTGATGCATTTAACTGAAGACTGAGGATCACAAATGGCAAATTTTTTTAAATTAATAACAACCAGAAGTGCAATCAGTATAGTGATTTGGATTAATCATCATAATATAGTGAGTGTTCACTGGTTCACTCTGGTATTCGTCATTATGATTTGTGCGCTACCTACATCAGTTTCATCGCTTGACACTAAATTATGGAAGTGTTATTGCGTAATACGCATGTTATCCTTATTTGCAGCCCACTAACCTGTAATATAATCTAGAGAAAGTGAGAATTTCCTACTAGTGTGTAAGCATTGTTTGTGTCTGCTGTAACTTTGTGTCTGCTGTAGCGTAGGTTTACTTACTTGCTTTTCCAAGCTTATGCGCGTCTACCCATGGCCTTTCCGGTGGCGAAGAATGCTTACGCTTTAGTGGAGAAGCGTCAGATTTTCTGGCCGCATCCAACGCCTTTAATGAAATCGTAACAATCGAGCCGGAATGCCCGGCACGAGCGCTCTCGACGGAGCAGAGCGGTCGCAAGTGAACACCAGCTGTCGCAGTAGTGCGTGAGGATTTGCGTGAGGGGAGAGTGCATCGCCGCGATGGCATGTCACCCACGCTGTCACTCTCGCATGGCCTGTAATATCCGTGCGTTCATTGTCCATGCAAGCTCTCGCCTACGTTCTCATTGCGCCTTGGTAAGGCCTACTGAAAACGCTCCAAGCCTCTCAACGCGTTCACTTACCCGAGAGGCGCTTGTAATTGGAAGGACCCTCAGCAGCCTTCGATTCGACATTGGGCCAGCGCAAAATCTCAAGTTGGTCCACCCCCGAATTTGCAGTTGGCTCGGCCGTACATATCGTTTGTTTGAACTCCAAATTTCAAATAGGCCCGCCCCAAATGTAAGTTTGGCCCACTCCCAAATTTCGTTTGGGCCACCCCCAGCCCCGAACTTCAAGTTGAACCAATATAAGTTGGCCCACATGCAAATTTCAAGTTGGCCCACCTCCCAATTTTCAGCTGGCGCACTCCTATTATAAGCCTCCCCATGTATTTTCTAAGGGGGCCTCTGTATCTCTGTGGGTAACCTGTTAATTATTGAGGCTTATATGCGTCACTTGTACATGCACGTATTACTGGTTGTGACTGGACGCACGGTCAACTGAGGAGCTTGCAGAAGAGAAACCACTGCTTTCGATAATTAGGGTATAATTACAATTATAGTATATATCAAGAGACCATCGCGTCAACAGGTGTACGTAGATTGCTAGGCTCGTTAATGGAGAGAATGAAAATTAAAGGGAAGTTGGCAGTATGGCACTGTATGGCACAGTATGGCACTAGAGAGAGAGAGAAGCGTTTATTATTCGAAAGAGGGTCCCAAGCGAGGCTCGGTATCAGCCTCAGGTGGGAAGGCTTCTTACTCCAGGAAACCTCTGGCTTCGACTACCCTCTTTGCTCTGGCGACGAGTTGCCGTTGGTCTTCCAGGTTCCATACTGTATTCATTCTACAGTATGACACATTATTTTACAGGATTCAAAGTGTGGTGACACTGGCAAAATGCCAAAATGGAAACGAGTTCAGATGTAAGATGTCTAAAGAACGACCCATTCTGTTCCACTCAATGGAAATTATTGAGCAGCAGTTATTTCTCACGGGTGTTCGTCCAGGAGCTTGCTTCTCGTCACCTCCCGGCCATTCTCCATTACCAGAATGATTCAGAACAGTCCTCACTTTCGTCGTTCTATCTCCTCGAAGACGCTAATGACGTTTCTTATGTCTCATTCCACGAAAATGGTGGCAGGCTAATTATACTTGGAGCATTGACTGACTTTAATGGACTACACGGGCACTTACTCACATCTGCACCTCCAGGCCTGTGAACAAAGAGTAATTTGAATGGAAAACACTTCCAAATTCCGTGCACAGCCTTGACAAGTTGCTATACCCAACCTTTGGAACTTGTGACACTTGTTGAGACATGTGAAGTGGAGAAAACTTAACTATCAATTACCTACCGCTTTGTAATGTATAAGAAAAATGTGAGCGGAAATTTAGCAGGCGCTTTGTAGACATTTTAATAACCTCAGATGCACTCGAAGCTCATACGGCAAATGTGCGTGCTTTTAATGCAGTTGCCAAAACTTTTGCGAGAGACAGTTACAGTTGCCAGTTACAGTTACCAGTTGCAGATGCCGTTTGCCGTTACGAAAACTTTGATACCTCTTTGTGGTGCTGAGTTACTCGCTTCGTAAACTTTGGGTTCTAGCTTTTTAAAGCTTAGCAATGTTACGCAACTTTCCTAAAATATATGAGACCCGAAAAAGAAAAGTTCCTTTCCGCATAAGCTGACGTTATCTTTCTCTCTCCAACAACAAAAAAATAATTTCCGTTTGGCTGTCTTCTAATGAGAACATTTACATATTTCACCTGCATTTGAAAAGAGAAATCGGATTTGGCTGTGAGGAAATGCATTCTGCTAAACAAATTAACTGTTTGGTTTGTACGGCAGAGAAGCAATTTCCGCGCTAGCGAAAAGAAAAATCATCTTTCATTTACCTAGTACGACACGTGGAGAAATCGAGGGTTCATGCCCCAACTAGCTGTTTAGGGCCGCATCTGTGCCCCTATTGTTCTCTGTGATGTATGTTGCTTTCACTTTCCTAAAAAAAAAGACCGCTCGTGGATGGAGCAAGGGGCGGAGGGACAACATTTGATACATATGTCACTTCCACAAGTTTCCCTTCCGCATGAAGTGTTTTCCTGAAGCACATGTGGTGCCAAGCCTCAGGAACCACCCATAACTCGTGTATTTTGAAATAATAGATTTCTGTCCACGTCCGACCTATAGTGTGCACCCCCGTGGATATCGGCTGTCGTCATTTTAAAAACGAAATCAGAAATGATAACGTAATTCATTATGGTGCAAAATAAAGCTGAGTGCCAGCGATAATAAAAAAAACAAGCGTTTATAATCATTTTGTGGCTATCGGTATCCTAGAATATCGATGCTTTCTGCGAGACATACGGCTTTATCGTAACCGATGACGAAAAAATATATATGCGTAAAACACTTCAAATTCTTCCAGCTGGTGCCGCAGTTCTGGATGAAAAGTCAACTCGAAGAAACTTGATGCGATGTTGAACTTGTATGTATGTGTTTAGAGCAAACAAAAACATGTGGTTACCTGAACAGAGTGGAGAATTTTACTCTTTGTCCACACGGATGGAGGTGCAGATGTGAGCAAGAGCCCGTGTCATATAATCAAGTATGTAGTTCCTCAGGTTCGTAAGCAACCGCTTTACAGTAAGAACTAACTCAAACGTTACTTGGGTGGTGGTTACTTTGTTGGATTGGACGACGCTGATGAAGCTTCGTTACCAGTGATGCTTATATCGCATTAATCTGGGATAGAATAACAACTTCGCACGATGTGTAGGATGTCCACAAAATTTTACCAGACATTGGATATGCGCAACAGCTGAATTTACACGAGTCACCGTTTATATGTTCCAGCATCCGTAATGATTCAGTAATATAAAAGTGTTATTTATGATTAACCCGGGGCAGAATACTTCATCTCTGAACTGTAAATTGAGTAGCCTACACTTCTGTGGCCTTCTAAACATAGCTAGAGGCGTGTCTAAAAAAAATAACACCTTATTACAATTAAACACGACACCAACATTTCGAGTCATAATTACGGCACACTACTGTAATGACGATAACATATGCCAAGTAACAATATCACATAAGTACTGAGCACTGTATGCATGGTACGTTTCCACAGGAATGTCTTTTCAGTCCTGACACTCTCACTTACAAGTTCTCCACAAGAACGCCTTGCAGATACATTTGCATGTATGTGCAAGGCGTACAAAAATGTTCCAAAAAATGCCTTAGACGTGCAATTTTGCACCATGTGCTTGCGTCGGTACGTCTTATACAAACGAAAGGCGCAAATTCGAAAAACGCAAAATACAAGCTCTCAAGACGCGCTACATGCCTACGCTGCTAGCTACATAGTTTAATAAAACATGGCGCATATTTCACTAAAGCAAATTGAAAACGAGAAAGAAAAAAAAAAGCGAGATCAACGAAGCAGATGGCTGTTTCTTCGAGGCTTTTTAGAACGGCACTGCCGGAAACTCGATTTTCTCTACTCGAATCATGAAATAACTTGCGTGTGACAGCGCCTTACAATGCATTAACATCGTTAGCTTCGAGTTCCGTCAACTAACTACAGTCAAGGAGAATTCGCCAAATACTGTGCAGAGCCGGGAACGCTGCACTTTGTGACTGCCTCTGTGTTTCAGCCTGCCACCGGCCATTCCCGATGACGTAGGTTGCTGCTACTATTGCCAATAACTGGACGAACATGACGTTGTTCCTTTGTCATCGCGATGCAACTCTGATCCCAAAGGTGGACTTCACTAAGTGTTGTACACGCGTGGTCGCAGCGCGCGCAAATAAGGCGTTGCCGTGTCCTTTTGCTTTGCCCGCAATTTGGGCACCCGTCATTTGGCACAATGTGGCGTCGGGCGAGTCATTGGCGCGTTTCGTTGTGGGTCAGAAGAACTTCAGTTTGGCCTAGTTGGTATTTACTGCAAATCATATTGACCGCAAAAAAGACGGGGACATAGGAAGAAAACACATAAACAGCACAGGCGGTACCGCCTGTGCTGTTTATGGGTTTTCTTCCTATGTCCCCGTCTTTTTTGCGGTCAATATGATTTGCGGTGTGGGTCGTCGATGACGTCAACAGTCGCCGTCAGTGTGGCACAACGCACGGGATGGACGGACGGACGGACGGATGGACCGGGCAAATCCAATTTCGAACACTTACCTTTTGTCGCAGTAAAAAAAAAAAAGTTTACATTACCCATTTTTTTTTTCGCATGTTTTGGGTGCTGGTTACAGTTGTAGTGAACAGTACCGCGGTGGAAGAAGAAGAAGCTGGACTATCGCCATCAGGTGTATAGACCCGACAATGGCGGCCGCGACATCAACGCAGTCGCCTGATAAATAAATGGCACTTCCTGGTGACCCTTCTGTTCCTGCACTGTATTGACACGTGTACAACCACTTGGGTCACTGGACATGTCCTGGGATGTGTGCAGCTAGTTCTGGTATATACGAAAGTATGCAACGCGGGACATTGAGTTTGTGCCACTGGTCTTGTGTCCGAACAGACGACCTGGAACACTGCGTACGTGTGTGTAACTAGCCATGCGAACGTTCTTGACGGACCCTTTGCTTGAATATGAGTCCGTGCATATAAGCAGAGAGCAGGAGTCCAGAAGTGAAAAAAAAAATCGGCAACATAAGCATCCAAGCGTGGAGAAAGATGCGAAATAGACAAAATGGAACTCGTAGCGTCAAGTGAATCACGACTGGCAACGCACATACAACTGATGAAAGAAATGTGAAGCTAACCCAATTAGGCAATCCACTGACTCAGTCGGATACGTGAAAACAGACTGCTTATTTCTTTCATCGCTTTTATGACTGACAGAGCCACTTTAACTAACTACTCCGTGAAACTATTTTTGTATATTTTACGTTCCTGCTTCATTTTTTTCTTGCTTCATTTCCACAGAAAAAAGAAAGAAATTTCTGGGTGTGACCTCGGTCGAGTTGGTAATCCATTTTAACTCGCTGAAGCGCATTACTGAAGGGACTCAGATGAAGAAACAAAGAAGACAAGCAAGGCACCATGCTTGACTTATATTTTAATTCGTTTTTTGTGTTGTTTAACATGCTTTAGCCAGTCAAACAACATTTTTATTTCGCGAATCAGCTCACGTGAAGTGTATACTTAACCAACCGGCTTCATGGAACCAAAACGAACGTTTCCTGAGAATAGTGGATTTGGTAACAGGCCTTTTTCATTGTATCCAGTGTGTTCAATGACATTAGAAAGAAACAAAATCGCTTCCAGATGAACGTTCACCCGTGAAACTACAGACGTGATAATTCATTTTTTTAATGATCTGCACAGTTAAATTGAATTGACTTCTGGGGTTTCACGCACCAAGACCCCGATATGATTATGAGGCACGCCGTAGTTAGAAACTCGGGATTAATTGTGACCACATATGACTATTTAACTTGCACCGATTGAGCGGTAAGTGGGCTTTTTCGCATTACGGTTCTTTAATTGATATGCGGGTCCACGTGGCAGGGACTTGAACCCGCACCCTCGGGATTAAAAACGCAACGCCGAAGTCACTATGCATTCCTCCTCCACCCCCACCCCGCTACAGATGGTGATAAACCTAATGAAAGAAATATCTCGTTCAAAGCTCTCTGAAATAAGACCATTCCGAGAGGCACATTAGTAACAGAGAAACAAATTAAAAGTTTAAATAAAACCTGACGAGCGAACTAAAATATTAACACGTTTCGCTTGTCGATAGTTGATTGCACTTTTCGGGAGAACACTTATTTGTTTCGTTAAGAAGTTGTACTAAGTGTTTGAAACCTTAATTTAGGATTTTCTTCATTAGTATGTTTGAGAAGAGTGTACGTAAAAAAAATATCATCACCAACCCACTTCAACGATGATCAAGCTTCGACACGCGAACGCACTTTTCCCCAAATGCCCTTAAATGACCAATAAACTGTGGAACTTCATTATCTAATTCTGCAATCCTCTGCTGGTGCAGGTACGGCGGTTCTCAGAAAGAAAAACACAAAACAAATAAATGTAGATCACAAATACCCGCAGAGCCCGTTGCCGTATTCCTGATTGGTTGAAGTGGATATTGATGTCACACTAGTGAGATGAAGGGGAGAGAATAAGATTACAAAACCAGATTAGAGATCTAATATCTCGAAGCCACTGCCGCTTGAAAACACTGCTCCCGGAAAACTCAAATTAGCAGTAAAAACACTCTACTTCGTTCAAAGATACAAGGATTAAGGTCCACGAACTCATCTTAATGAAGCGTGCACGGCAAGTGATTACACCAGCGGCTTGAGTTAAAGCGCAACAGCTGTATTCCGGGCACTGGTTTCCCGAACGACTTATCCCGAACAAATTATTGAACGATGATAAATGAGCCCTGGTAACGGTCTCCTTTTAGATTACCCACTGCGATTGAGTCGGTGTAGTTTCTTTTTCATATGCTTGATATTGCTGCTTCTTCCTTTCATTCCAGATAGTAAAAGAAATGGACTGACGGATTCCAGGACAAAGTTATCGGTGAGCCGGTTAGCTTCTTCTTCTTCTTACGTTTTTTTTTTAACTTTCAACTCCTTTGAAGCGAGCTCTTCTCGTTACGATACAGTGATTGGAGCTCTTCTTCTCAATGAGTCTTAAATACCTGTAGTGCAGGCCACAGGGCGTAAGCGATATTCGAGATCAGTTTTATAGAAATCCGAGTGCCATCCGTCACGTGCGATTACACTTCCTTATGCAGGAAGTTAGTTACCGCTACTCAGTGAATGGGCGTAATTGCAATCACTGTCTCTTCCCACTTATATTAAACGGTGCCCTATCTATACACTCAGCAAAAGATGACCTCGACCAACATATAGAGAATGCTATGACACTTTCTGCCATGTTGCACTGCGTCTCAACCTGCAAGTATAGAGGATGTAGTCAGCAGTGTACCCTTTTAGCGAAAGGAATTAGAGGTTCGATGTTTGCGTCTCAGGGCATGTAGGCCGTAAATTGTTTAACTGCGCGAACAAACGGACCACAAAAACAACATGGGACATGGACGGGCGCAGTCCCTGTCCCGTGCTGTCTTTGTGGTCCGTTTGTTCGCGCAGTTAAACAATGTTCGCTAATATCTACCAACTTGCCCAACAACTAGTTCTTCTAAACTACACATGTAGGCCGTGTCGCAAAAATTATAGGCTCATTAGCTTACTTCCAGTATTATATAAAATATTTACCAAAATAATGTCTAATGGTATAAGGGCAAGACTGGACTTTAGTGAACTAAGGAAACAGGCTGGTTTCAGGAAGGGATACTCTACAATGGATCACATCGATATCATTATTCAGGTTATCGAAAAATCCGCAGAGTGCAATAAGTCTCTCTGTGTGGCTTTCATAGATTACGAAAAGGCATTTGATTCAGTAGAGACACCAGCAGTCATAGAGATATTACGTAATCAATAAGTACAGAACGCTTGCGTGAATACCTCGGACATTATCTACAGAAGTCCTACAGCTACCTTAATTCTACACAATAAAAGGGGTCAGGCAGGGAGACACACTCTCTCCAATGCTATTCACTGTGTGCTTGGAAGAAGTATTCAAGCAATTAAACTGGGAATGCTTGGTAGTAAGGATCGACAGCGAATATCTCAGCAACCTTCGGTATGCCGATGACATTGTTCTATTCAACAACAATGCAGACTAGTTACAACAAATGACTGAGTATTTTAACAGAGAGAGTGCAAGAGTGGGGTTGAATAATAATATGAAGAAGACAAAGGTAACGATGAAAAACCGGGCAACGCAACGACAGTTCAGGATTGCTAGTCAACCTCTAGAGTCTGGGAAGGTGTACGTTTACCTAGGTCAAATAATCACAAGGAACCCTGATCATGAGAAGGAAATTAATAGAAGAATAAAAATGGGTTGGGTCTTATATGGCAGACATTGTCAGCTCCTGACTGGAAGGCTACCATTATCTTTGAAAAGTAAAGTGTAGGATCAGTGCATTTCATCAGTGCTGTCATATGCTGGCAGAGACTTGGAGACTGACAAAGATGTTTAAGAACAAGTCAAGGACCGTGCAAAAAGCTATAGAACCAAGATTGCTAGGCGTAACCTTAGGAGACAAAAAGAGAGCTGTTTGTATTAGAGAGCAAATGGGTGGAGTGATATTCTAATTGACATCAAGAGAAAAAAATATAGCTAGGCAGGTCATGTGATGCGCCGGGTACATAACCGCTGGACCATTAAGGTTACAGAATGGGCACCAAGGGAAGGGAAACGTAGTCGAGGACAGCAGAAGATGAGGTGGAGCGATGAAATTAGGAAATTCGCGGGCGCTAGTTGAAATCGGTTGGCGTACGACAGATGTAGTTGGAGATCGCAGGGAGAGGCCATCTTCCTGCAGTGGACATAAAAAGGATGATGATGATGATGATGATGATGATGATGATGATGGTGGTGGTGGTGGTGGTTGTGGTGATGATGATGATGATGACAGGAGCAAGGCAGAGAGGAAAGACGACGCAAGAAATCCTTTTGGACCTTTCCATCACGTCACACGCGCACAATGCTCTTTGTAGCTGCCTGCGCGTCGCCACAATACCCTCTTGACAGCTATAATTAACCGTGACCCCCCGCAAGAACGTTGCAGAAACTACAGCGCTTACCTTTCTGCTCAGGCGTGACAGTGCAGACGGGAGGCAGAGTGAGCGCTCAAGTGGACGTAGGTAGAGGAGGCAGAAAATGGACAGAACCTACGCAGTCACGAAACGATGGAATGAATGCCTTGCCATTCTTCGCTCAGAGTTCCCACACATGGTGGGAGGGGTTGAGAGGGAAAAGGCGGCGTGAGACGGCGAGAGATTGCTACTTCTAGACACGACAGCGGTCGCGGACAAACTGCATACATTGAAGTTTATGGTACGGTACATTTCTTCCATTTCCAAAAAATAAACAACACGAAAATTTGTCAAGCGGTCAACGTACACGCTCTGTGCAAGTGCAAGGCCGTATTAAAGCATCGCAGGGTCTAGGCGGCACCACGGAAGTGGTCGCACTTGAAATCGACACTTCTGGGCCCACCGTGGTAGCTTTGCGGCTGCGGCATTGCTCGAGGTTGCAGATTAGATCCCAACCACTGCAGTCACATTAAGATGGGGGCGAAACCCATTAACACTCGTGTACTTAGATTAAGGTGCACGATAATCAGGTGGTCAAAGTTAATCCGTGGTCCACCACTATGGCCCGACTCATAATCCGTTTGTTCTTTTCGCACATACAGCCTCACATATAAATTAATCTTGAACAATTCTGGCACGATGCGATGTGCCGCGTAAGGCAATGACAATGCTGATTTACAATGCGGAGGTTACGAACCATGGCGCACGACAACGTCTCAAGGAAACAAGTCTCACGTCTATGTCCCGTCTACTACGCAGACAAATGGCAGTTTTGAACAAAAAGGTAACGTTTAAGAGCAACTCACGACTCTCGTATTGGACTTAAACGCTGCAGAAATTAAACACTCGTCATCGTCATCACCACTATAGTCAATATATTAGTCAATCAATAGTCAATATATGTAGTCAATCAAATTGAGCAGCACTTCGAGCTTCGCTTACGTCAATTCCCAAAGTGCGTGGGGTCCACACAACATTTTGTTTCCTTCTACATTTCGATCTTCTCACTAACCACGTGTCCAAAAGTCATCGCGCACGGAAGAGACTCAGGGAGAAGGTAACTGAGCAGAGGGTGCTGCAGGCGCAGTGTTCGAGAGAAAGGGCTGAACACGTGACGAGGCTGCGCAATGTTTGCAGCGTTAGGACGTCCGCAGCAAAGCGACGAGCGCTACCATGCACGGCGCACGCGCTGTCAAACAACGCGTCGCTCGTACCGCGAAGCAGGAACAACGCAAACGCGCGTTCAGGACGCCGGGAAATCGGGGATCACGTGGCACATTGGGGGCAGACGAACGAGGGAGTGTTTCGTAAGCACGCCAGCGCCACTTGGGTATTCGAGTGCCGACACCCAAAAAACCTCCGGGCTTGCCTCCGCGTATAGAAATGGCCTCCAGTGCATGCAGCGATACCCCGACAGTCGTTCTCTGCAGCGTAAGCATTGCGCCGCCTCTGGAGCCAACGCATTCGTTGCAAGAATGTAGAAGCTCCGAGCAGCACAAAGAGAAGCAGGAGGGAAGGGAGCGTGACTATAATCAACGTGCCTCGCGTGGCAAACACCGCAGAGTGAATGTGGCGCTCGCAATGCAAGTTTGAGAACAACCTCTTCCGTGAGGTGTGCCTAGTGTTTGCACCGTGGTGTATAAGCAAGCTATTCATGTCGCTTGCTGCTGGCAGAACGTGGAGTTTCGAGATGCCGCTAAGGAAAGGAAATGCGCATTATAAACGACATGCATATCGCGTGCTTGCGCGTGGTCGTCTTTCGAGTGAGGCGTTAAAGAAGGCTTGATGCATTTGTGTTAGTAAGGTACGAATTTGGAGGTTCTGGTTTTGTTTTATTTGCCAAGACAAAAAAAAAAAGAACAGCTGAATACTAGGGGAGAAAAATGTGGCTTGGGTTATTTCTTCTTGAAGTTCAAGGTAAAGCGGTGGTTTCGTTTTATTTGCCACGAAAAAAAAAGAACCGTTAAATACTAGTGGAGAAAAATATAGGCTTGGATTATTTCTTCTTGAAGTTCAAGGTAAAGCAGCGGCACCACTAACCTAATGTTACGTCGCGTTTTTGCAAGCATTCTCGCGTCTTTACGATTGTGCTGGAGAGAGAGAGAACAAGGATAAGAAAGGCAGGGAGGTCATCCAGAACAGCATCCATTGTGCTTGAAAAGTTCACCAACCTCGCTAGGTTGACTCTTATGATCGTTTCGACTGTAGTCAAACTGATTGCCGTTGAAGGGAACGAGAACAAATTTCCTTGGTAGCCATCTTTTTTATAGTGCAATGAAAAGCTTTGCGGTCAGTGTGTATAATCATGAAATGATAATGTTGAAAATTCCGTGGAACATTATCACAATTGTTATATATTTAGTGGAGATGTATTCGTTCACTGGAAGCATTCCGAAAACACTCATGAATGAGTGCGATAGCGATTATACGCCGGTATCGGTGGAAGGCGAACGACAAGTATGGCCATGGCTGTGACAAATCATTATTTTGTTTATCAAGCCCATGTTCCCGCGATTCATGTCTCCCGAAGCGTTAAAATAGTTTTATAGTAATCGCTACGTGTATTCTGCGATTTCCTGTCCACGTGCTTTCGTCGCTAACCAGTCGAGGGTGTCCTTTAGCCAAGCCAAGCTAAGTTCTCCAAAACTAAAGGACGCTTTCACACGTGATTCGCAGTTTCCCCCGTTGTCGTATGCTCACGTGTGGGGCTATTAATGCAGCGCTGATACCTAGTTACGGCACTGGTCGATGTCATTTCGTATCTCGCCGGGAGACCGCACAAATCTGGGTGCTTACTCGCAAACTCACGCGCTGACGACAGCATGGGCATCCGTCATGCATTGTAGGATGAGCGTGCCGCTCTTTAGCGTGAAATTTCTTTACATTATTACATTATCGAGTTTTACGTGCCAAAACCATTTTCTGATTATGAGGCACGCCGTAGTGGGGGACTCCGGAAATTTTGACCTCCTGGGGTTCTTTAACGTGCACCTAAATCTAAGTACACGGGTGTTTTCGCATTTCGTCCCCATCGAAATGCGGCCGCCGTGGTCGGGATTCGATCCCGCGACCTCGTGCTCAGCAGCCCAACACCATAGCCACTGATCAACCACGGTGGGTCTTTCTTTACTTCGTAATACGTGTCGAAAAAAGCGCAGGCGTCTAATACTATACGATCTGGAATTTTAAGCAATACGTATGCTGTACCTAATAACAGCCGACTTACGTACAGCAATCTTCCACACTACGTCGGGAGTATCTATTTTTCAACCGGCAGGCCGCGAAAATTACTGCTTTCTGAGACTTCCTTTGTCAATTTAAGGTTATCATTCCTACACACATCGGAACTGCATGCCGGAGTCTGTCGCTACAAATGACGGTGATTTGATTTCTGTCAACGTCTCACAACACATTCGGGCCACTTGTCACTCCCTTTAAGCTCGAGTAATTTGGTTATCTTAGGACCATATCGAAATTCGGGAGGTCAGGAAGAACTCGAGCTCGGAGCTTCACGGTGGCATCTCCAGCCGTATCTTGTTCTTGGTTCTTGTCTGGCATTTACCCTAATGTTCTGACACGCACACGAGTGCCTGACCGCGTCTTTCCTTCTTATGTATCTTTCGTTTTTTTGTCGGTTATTTACCCCAGCCTAGAGTAGCCAATGAGATGCTTTTTTGGTTACCACCACTGCCCTGTCACTTTCCCGTCTTTCTCTCTCACTCTATCTTTCGTAGTCTCCCCGTATAGTAAGAATGACATTTTTGTTGTTCTGTTAGCTTAACGTCCCGATCTAACGTAATAATCTTCTTGGTGTTCATTTAAGTTGGCTGTCACTATCGATCAGCTTAGTGTAATGTAAATTTCCTCTCTGTCCTCTTTCTAACCCCTATCCCCCATCCCCAGTGTAGCGTAGCAAACCGGAGACTCATATCTGGTTAACCTCCCTGCCTTTCCTCTTCATTCTCTCTCTCTGCGTAGCGAGAAACATTGCTCGGACGGAAATTCATTCGCGCAGGGCTTCGGCAAACATGATTCACTATGCGGCGATGCATTGGAACAATTGTATGCAACGCTCGTCTGCTTTCTGGACAGCTACAGATGGCTGCCAGCGGAAACGCAGGTAGCACATTGGCTGGTACACGTCATTACGCAACTGCAAACGCAAAACTGATCTATAGGAAGGGTATGTATGTCTCAATGTTCCTCAGGTATCGTCATGCCCCTATAGTTGAAGGTACTGGAGGAGGTGGGAATTAGAATTATGCTACTATTGTCCGCATGTTTGAGCCCTACAATCTCACGTTACGGGAGCCTCTTTGGGTGAAAACCTGTCTAACTTGGTCGTGTGCTCCACACAGGCAAAGGGTAGTAAAGTCGACAACACCGTTTTTTTTTCTCTTTTGCGAACACCAATGAAAGCCTCGCTTGAACGTATCCCCAACTTGAACGTATACGCTTGAACGTATTTTCAACAGGCGTTGATACATTTGCTTCCTAATTACCCATTCTACGAACGATGCCTTGAACCATTAGGCAAACACAGCCGCTACGCGGTGAGAGCTAACATTCCCCCGCTTTCGCGAGCGTATGATAGAAAACGTCCAACCCGCATATATACACGGCTTGAAATACTTGAGAATGAACAGACATGAGGGGTAGTTCCAAGTGAATTTACGCCGAGTCTCACAAAACGTCGTGAGTCTCAGGGAAAAGCTATGGGTTTGCACCAGCTAAAACCAGAAAAACTAAAGAAAGAGAGAGCAGGAAAGGCTGTGCCACTGCTTGCGTCCCATCCCCCTTCCCCACGGCACGGACTAAATGGAACCTTCACGCAAGGACTAGGGGCACAAAAAAAAGGTGCGAGCAATCCTCTCTCTTATCTAAAACACGGAGCTGAGTCTCGGAACCGAACTCCATAGCCTTCCAATGCCCTGCACGTGGGGTTTCGAAGAAGCACTGGAACTTGGGCTGTTCGGTGCAGATCGATCGTGGTGTTCTGGAAACCAAGCTCAACAGGAAAGCAAGAAAAAACGCTTTGCATTGCAGGGAACGGGTGTGTGCAAAACGCTAAGAGGGGCAGACACGATTCTTGGAAAAAAAAAGAAATAGCACGAACGGCGGAACTAACGCACACCTGGAAAATTTTGATAAAGCCGCACAATGAACAGCTGCAGGCCACCATCAACCAAGTCACCCATGCGCGATAAGATAGTATTAAAAAAGCAGTCAAACGTTCCATTCGTTTTCTGTTTTTTCCTTCACGCCCAGGACACCACGATGCACCGTGTGAGTGAGGGTGAGGGAGTCGGAGACGAGGCTAAGCGAAGCAACGTCTTCTCAGGCGAAGCCAACCCTAGAATGGGTTAGAACAGGGCAGGAATGGGCGAGCAAAGGAAATCGGCGCATCTCGCAGGCAGATGTACTATGCTCTTTAGAGAGCTACGAGGTCATACGTCGGCTCCTTGCACGTGCAAGAGGAACGAGCTAAGCAGTGACGCTAGAACTAGAAAGCCGAGTAGAAGCAAGCCGAAACGCGGCCAGCAATCTCGCGTGAATCTAGGAACAAGCACATGGACGGTGAGATGGAGAGGGAGATTAATTACAGCGCCGAGGACGAGCGGGTACCTCTCTTCTGGAACTACTCAGCTTGTGACCGGAGGAGAATGCATGGAGACTCTCGGGGCGTAATGACCACGCATTCCAGTCGTTCCCTAGCTCTCCGCAGTGCCAACGTATAGATAGTAAAGAAAAAGAGCACATGCTACACAGCGTTGCGCACCGAAGTCATTCGACCTAGTTTTCTGTATTGTGGCGCGCGTTCGACTCCTTTCTTGAAGGAAGAAGGCAAGTGCCTCGCCTAGTTCGCTTTATGTATACGCGTTTCGTGTAGGTCATTTCTCGAGCTCCTGTTTCTTATCGGAACTTTCTGCGGCGTCACCGAAGGGGTTTCGTGGAAGGACGAATTCCGCACGTATTTTCGCGATAATATCGAAGGCGCGCCTTTCGAACAGAGCGGACTCCATGTAGAATCAGGCCGGCCTGTTGGTAAATGTGGCGCTGTACTGCTGTAAAAGCTGTTGCAGTGCTACCGTGCTAACTGTCCTGTTCCCACTCCAAAGAGCAATAAAACGTATTGGCGTAGCTCTGTTTGCAGCAACCAGTTTTTGAAAAACAGTGTTCGTTATCTATCTATCTATCCATCTATCTATCTATCTATCTATCTATCTATCTATCTATCTATCTATCTATCTATCTATCTATCTATCTATCTATCTATCTATCTATCTATCTATCTATCTATCTATCTATCTATCTATCTATCTATCTATCTATCTATCTATCTATCTATCTATCTATCTATCTATCTATCTATCTATCTATCTATCTATCTATCTATCTATCTATCTATCTATCTATCTATCTATCTATCTATCTATCTATCTATCTATCTATCTATCTATCTATCTATCTATCTATCTATCTATCTATCATTATTTTCGATTAAGAATCGAAGATTCTGTTATCATACACATACACTGATGTGGTGAAATAAACCAAATCTCTTGACCTCTGAAAGATTGATTCGCACATGTAAACAAACGAGAATATATACCAGCAAGAATGCACCATACGTTCACATATAAATTCTATGACGTCACAGAAAGCGGCCGCGGGAGCTTGCTACCAGCGTCACTACCCGTCCATCGCCTCCGCGTCTCTTATGGCTTACAAAACTTTCTTTCGCGATACGGGCGACATTTTTTTTTTTTTGCTAATGCAGAAGCATTATTTATTAAACGAACTTGACCTATAGAATATTCCTGCTTAGTGTTCCTCAATCCTAATGTTCAGGATTCTGGAGTTGCGGTTCTTAACCGCTAAGGCATGTTCACTATTTTTTTTTTCCACTTCCGCTATCCAGCATTGCTGCTTGCGCTTCTGCTTGATATTGGTCTCGCTGCTGCTTGGAATTTATTTACAATGCAGTGTTGTTTAAACTGCCAGGTGTAAAATTTACAACCATGTATATATATATATATATATATATATATATATATATATATATATATATATATATATATATATATATATATATATATATATAAGGTATGCGGGGTCGTCATGTTTGAGTGTTTCGGAATTTTCGGCAATCGGTTGTGGCCGATGTCATTATTCTTTTCCTCGAGCTGAATTACTCGACTAGCAGGACGTTGCTTGCACGATAAATCAAAACACTTATTCAGCTAATTGGCAAAACAAATCACTAAATGGCTTCCTAATTTTTTGCTTTACGGCATAGACTGCAATTAACGAAATGTAGCCGGTCAGTTTGCAAGGCGTATCTACTTCAAATGAACCTATATTTGCCAAAGTGTGGTGCGAAATACATGGGCGTTCCAGTTGCATTTGTGCTTAAATGCATAAAAGAGCATTTCCCTAAAGAAACAAAGAAAGTGGGAGAAAAGTGCATTTTCACGGCTAACTTGATGGCGCAAATCTCCAAACTTGCGTAATTCTTGAGAGAGAGAGAGTGAGAGAGAGAGAGAGAGAGGTAAAGAAAAGGCAGGGAGTTTAACGATATACCAGTCTCCGGTTTGCTAGCCTACACTGGGGATTGGAGATAGTGGTTAGAAAGAGGACAGAGAGGAAAACGTAAATAAAAAAACGCAAACATGCACACACGGAGGCACACACACACAAAAGGCGTTCCAGTTAAAGACGGTGACAAAGGCGGGTAGATCGCAAAAAATTCAGTAGCGCTTGCCCGGCCTTCTTCTGTGGCGGTAGGTTCTTGCGATAGTGTAAAATTCTTGTTTTCGATAGCGGTTGGTCGTCAAGCTGGTCAAGTTCGTGGTGAAGGCATTCCCTCTGTGTACTGTACTGCGGGCAGGCGCACAAAAATATGCTCAATCGATTCTTCGTGGCCGCAGTTGTCACAGGCTGCGGCGTCGGTCATCCCTATGCAGAAGGCATAGGCTTTGGTGAAGGCAACGCCCAACCAAAGTCGATATAAAAGCGTGGCGTCTCTACGGCGAAGCTGTGATGGCACTCGAAGACTTAGTGTGGGATCAATTGAGTACAGTCGCGCATTTCTTAAATGTGGCTCATTCCATTGCGACGCGGTGCACTGCCGAGCAAGTAGGCGGAGCTTCCGTGCTGTGTCGGTTCTGGAAAGTGGAATTCGGACGTGGTGCTCCTCACTGTGGGCTGAGCAGGCAGCTTGATCGGCCCGTTCATTGCCGATAATCCCGCAGTGACTTGGAAGCCACTGGAAGGTTATTTCATGGCCTGCATTACTTATATTGTGTAACGTCTCTGTAATATGAAATATTCCATTGTCGGACCCTCCTCGATCGTTCGATGTCATCGTCGTTATGCAGTCGTGGTCATGCCGTCGCCGTTCGTCACACCATCGCCGTCATACTTCAGACCTCCGCCCCCCTCCCCTTTGAACTTTGAACTTTATTTGAACTTTATTTGTATATATACAACGTACAGATAGCAGGGGCACAGACAAAAAGCCATAAAATTGGCTTGACTAGGTCTGTGTCCCTTATTGGTTTCTTTGGCATCACGTAGCAATGCGTGCACGAGTGCAAGATGAACAATAAAAAATATAAACAATATGTGGATAAATGGGACTATTTATACAAAGTTACTTCACACTGCGGCTAAAAAAATTGACATGAATGCAGAAATAGTATTGTCATACAAGTTACGAAAAACATGAACAGCAAAACAACAAAATGCAGACATTATGAATCCCTTTTCATTTACGGGTAACATTCACAGAAATACAAAACTAAATAGGTCGCTGTGCAATTACAGCTTAGAACACATACATCAGAACAAAAACACAAAGAAAAACACTAAGCATTCACGTGAATGCCAATATGAGTGGCAAGTTTGGCCACCCAATTAAAATGATAATAAGTAGGGTGATTAATGAAAAGAGTTAAGTAGAGATGGTAGTTCATGGCGCAGCATTTGATTCCCGTAGTTAGTTCTTGAGTGCGGAATATGCCAAGTTTCTCTGTGACGTGTACTGAAACTGCTTGTATTTAGTGTTAGCCTTGACAAGTGCACAAGAAAATTAGTGTTACCTTTTCTTTCTGTAAAAAAGCGTTCCAGCAAAATTGTATTGTAGACCGATTTTATCGGCGCTATATCTAATTGACAAAAAAGAGGATCAGTATGCGCATTGAACGAAGAGTTTGAAATTGCACGGATGGCTTTCTTTTGCAATAAATATAGAATGTTGATGTTAGTGTTAGTCGTGTTGCCCCATACGAGGTGACAATAGTTAACATGAGATAAGAAAAGAGAATTATAAAATAGGAGCTTCACTCTTAATGGTAAAAGGAAGCGTAATCTTATTAGTATTCCAACAACTCCTGCAAGTTTGTTAGCAATAATGTTGACATGGTCATTCCACAGCATATTCTCTTGGAATATGACACCTAAGCTTTAAACCGATGGTACTATGTCTATGAAAGAAGTGCCTATTTTTAGATGTCCGTCAATACTGTGCCTCTTGTTTTTTGGCTGGAAAAGCACGACTCAGGAAGCTCAAGTTCGGGAGTGAAAACGCCTAGTCCACGCCATGGCTAAAGCCGAAACATTCGTGTTACAACATCGTATCCGTCCTGCAAGCTCTTTTCTCTTTTTCTCAATTCAACAAATAACAGGTATTAGAGCCCGTAATCAGCTCATTGGCTATGGCAGAGGCTGTAGTATAGGACTCTGCAATAATTGCCGCGACCTGTAGTTCTTCAACAGGCCGTCCAATATAAGCACGAATCCGGTTTCGCATTCGAGTGTGACTTCTCTGGAAGGGTATTGAGCGTCGAAGCTCGTGCACTGCACCATAATGCTATAGCCACTAAGGCACCACCGCGGTTGATACATTGTTCTTCCTGCCAAAGAATGAAATCGATTTCAACGAGAAAGAGAGAGAGAGAGAGGAAATGGGGGAGAACCGGGGAGGTCAACCAGAAGGCAAGATCTGGTTTGCTACCCTACATTTGGGAGTGGGCGCGGAGGAGGAAATAAAAAGAAATGAATGTAGAAAGTTTTCAAAGAACACCTCACTCACTAGTACAAGGAGGTAGGACTAATTTCGAGTGAAGCTTGAAAGATTGGTAGCAGTGCGCCTCCGTCTGCTCCATCGCACTTGCATGTGAAAGTAAGCTTTCTTGAGAAGCTGAATATTAAAATGAAATAAAATTATATTTATAATATTATTGTTTTTTGAACACGCACATACTAGCCCCTACAAGAGGAGGAAAAAGAAGAACAGCAGAATTCAGAGATTCCCCCTCTCTGAACCCATTTTTACTGCGACATGTCGCAGTATAAACGTAATGAGTGCTGCTGCAGCAGCACTCATTACGTGTGCAGACTTAGCAACTTGTTTGATTGTTTGTTTTCGTTTCCCGTTTCTTTCCCAAGTAATTGCATTTGAACCCCTGCGGAGACTGAACAAGAACCCAGAGGTTATCGGGAGCTATGATAGGGAAGATGGGGGCGGTCGCATAAAGGCTTAAACTAAAACGTAATAATTCAAATAAACTACAATTATAATAATTCAGAGGTAAGTATCAGGTTTACATACAATATTCACACTGCAACAGCAAGTAGCTCCGGAACAACAAAGATGGCGGGACGGAACGAAACTTCACCTCGCTTCCCGACTGCTATACTGTAACTGCTTACTGTTCGCCAACAGACCGTGCTACCAATTAGCGCACGTGTGAAGCCTACACATAATTCGTAATATAAAAGGCAATTGTCAATTGTTGACATTTCTTGTTGTTTATGCTGACGTGGCATCTTACTGCGACGTTATGGCTCAGCATAATGATTTAGAACTGCGCATTTAGCATAAGATTATAATAGAGCGGAAGTGTATATTACTGTATAGAAAGCGAAAGCTGTCTACAACATTAGACCGAACACATTCCCCAACATAGCTCCTGGCGCCTTCGGGCTGTCCCCGAAAATTGGGGCTGTCCCCGAAAAGACAAGCTAGTGCCGGTGATTTAGCCAAACCTAACCACGACAACGCCTGCGTTATCGCTGCCCGTAGCTCAGGGCAAACCTCAACAGACATCGAGGGTCCTAGAAACCAAATCAGTTACAGTCATGAACTAGTACAGTGTCTTAGGGACGCAGACATTCAGATCAAAGCAGAAGTAATTTTCATGCACGTCAGCGACGCTGACAGCCCAGTATGTTCGGAGAGCCATAGTATTTACGAAAATGACACTAATGAATAATATCTGTGCCACATTCACCGAATACATGCAGAAACAATCTGCATTACGTGTTATCTTTGAGTGGGCCCCAAGTCATCGGGTTATAGAGGGCAATTAGCAAACTCAAGCCTTAGCTCGCCATTCCATAGCCCCTAGCAACCCAGCGAAGTGGTCAGGCAGTTTTTGCGCCAGAAGCGTTGAAACCACCCAGTGCAAAATACGCCGTAATGTACTCAAGCAATATAAAAAACATCTTGCCCTTAACATAGCCATTAGACAAACACTCAAAAACACTGTATAACCGTGAGCTACAAAACACTTGACTTACAAAACGATGCTATCCAACAACACATTCCGAACACACCGGGTAAAACCGGCTTCTCATGTATCTGGCAAAAAGCCCAACGTACTTCATACATACCGGGAGCATCCAGGAGCGCTTGCTTGTTCGCACTTTTTATCTCGCCGCTGTTGACCACACAATACAACTCAACAGATCCTAAAAATTGACTCACCACCAAGATTGCGGACACAAATGGACTCCGAAAGGGACGACGCGGACTAACGGTAGTTTCGAAATAATGTTTCTCTCTCTCTCTCCCGTGAATCTCGTAAATGCGGCACAAGCAATTCCTCGCACCTGAAGGCGAGTATCTGAGGTAACCATTGCGAAAGGAATGCCTGTTTCCGTCGCCCGTGTTACTCGCTCTGGCCTGTTGTACGTATGTGCAAACTTCCTGTATGCAGGGAGGGAGCGCAATGTTTCCAGGTCATGTCTGTGGACGGCTACTTCGAGAATTCGTTCCCATAATTCGCTGCTCGAATGAAGACTGAAACTTGTTCGGCTGCGAACAAGTTGTGCTACGTCACAGCTGGGCAGTTCTCTTTTATTTCTTCCGGAAACAATGTACCTCGCATGGCTACGCTTGCGTATTTTTGTGTGTGAGATAAACGGCAATAGCTCTACGCACAGTGACGTACACGCCACAATTTGTTATTCAGCCACTGCTTAGTCACTCCGATTTCACCTTTCTGCCACTTATGCAGCCGAATTTATTTCTGCATCGTCTTCGTCCTCTCGTTTCACGTGGTCTCTTGAACTATTCGATTTCTTCGAAAGCATTGTTCGACTCTTCGATTTGCATAGAGCGGTAAAGAAGAAAACAAAAAGAAGTAACGGGCCACACGTTGGTCTCTGGAACTAACGCACTGCACTCTCTTATCAGCACAAGCGTCGGCCATCTTTATTGTCCCCACCATTCCTCCTCATTCCCTAATAGCCCGAAATGGTCAACCAACCGAACAAGCCATGGCGCTTTTTCCCAGAAGAAGAAAAATGACCCGAGCCATACTCAGTGGCTCGTGCAAGGCGGAGTAGATCACGGAGTCGCGTTCAATAAGACTGCGTAACCGAGCACGCTGCTTTCTCTCATTTCGCCGGGTTTCCGTAAGGGCACGCGATGCAATGAGTCCTCAGGAGAGCAAGTCTTGCGCATACTGCGCCCCTACGTCAATCTCCTCTGGCGGAGGTCGCGGCCATAAATTAGGCTTAGGGACTATTGCGACACGTGCAATAGCTTCACTGTTGCTTCGGTATCGGTTACACGAGTGTACGGGGAGGTTCCGCTTTCAGCTTGAGACGTGGCTTGGCTGTTGCCAAGGGCTCGGCTAATGCCAGTGGCACGTGCGGCAGGCCTGCTATATACGCGCTTCTCGACGCATGCATTTTCTCCCTTGCCCGAAGAAATGGTTTCTGCTCGTTACATCAGCACTCGCCTGAACACAGCTGATGAGGGCCGGCTTTGATCACAGTAGGATCAGCGAGTTTAATTGCCTTGATGTATAATGAGCTTTACAGGAAACAGAAAGAATTAGTAAGAATCATTCATGCTACTTGCCATCCACGATGTCCGCCAGCGTAGCGTATTGCACTGATGAATACCTTTTGTTTCGAGTTCAAAACAAAGATAAGAAGAATCTTACTTTCCAACTGCTTCCTGAAGAAGCATAATGCCAGTATCGCCCTAAAGGGGGAAGTGTAGAAGGGTACAGGAAAGGAAGATAGAAAAAGAACCAACTAAGCAAATTGCGAAGAAACCAAAAGAGAAAGGAACAATATGCACTTGGACCGAAGGCAGAGCGTTATATTGCATAGACGAAAAATCATGACAGTCACTGGATATATGATAGAAATGAACGAACGTGTGGAAAACACAGTTGTGGAAAAATGCAGGGTCACATAACGGTGAAAGTAACTTGCATGCCTTCAGTATTGGACTCCTTAGAAAAATAAACATCAGACTTAGGTGCGACGCCATAGTAGTACTGTTTCCGTTTCAAATTGGAATATTGGAAAGCCACGATTGCGCAAGTGAATAACGTCGAACACGGCACACCATAACTTATGACGGAAAATCCCCTCATTGGAAATGGAGCCCATATCTCCAGTCACTCAATAGAAACTGCAGTTTCCGAGACCATGGCCGCGTTCTTTCGAAACCGCGTTGTAAAGTATTGCCATTGGCAATAGGATGACATTTGTGTGTTGCCTTAGTGGGAGGGCCTTTCCCTAACACGGGACAATGCGACGTCCAAGCTAGAATGCAGTTATGATCACAAAGACGTCGAAAACATGCCAGCGTCAAGTACACTAGACATCCACAAAGAAGAAAGAAAATAGCGAGAATCCGAGTTGGGACGAACGAAAAATAGGTGACCCGTGGCGACCTTCTCCGATTGAATAGCGAACCAGATTTATGGACGCCATCGACCAGGATTCGTGGTGGCAATGGTTAAGGCTCGACACGGTTATTGGGTGACTTCGGGTTAAGACCATTCCTATCCGGCCACGAAAGCAAACGACCGAATCTGGGGCAATCAGTTCGTCTTTCCGGCTTGTTCTGGCTTTCTGTCGTCTGGCTTTGTTATGCTTCGTTTAACTGTGGCCAGCTTAGCTTGTTTTTTATCGCACTTCTGCTACCCTCTGTGTCACACCGCGTCGCTTTCGCTTTTTTCGTATTACTGCTAGAGTAGATGTCTTCCGTCGTTTGAAGCGACATGGTTAGATAGGTTGGTATTGATCAGAAGACAAAAGACGTAGAGGAAGAAGTCTGGCCAGTTTTGGGACTTCGCGGTTGACTTCGCGGCACGAAATCTGCGCCCACACTGTACAAGAAGTACATCGTACGAGGACTGAGATTAGACAAGCGTTTTCTGCAGAACGGCACATTTTACCCGTGCTTCAACAAAAGCAAGACTCAGAATATGCATTGTTTTGCGCAGCACGCAATGTATGAAAGGCGTCGCGTCTGTTCTGGTGTGACAAGTTACCACGGACAAAGACCACATTTTATTGCATTCGACAAAGCTTCGGACAAAATATTTACTGCACACACCTGAGGCGCAGCAATCGTGCAGCTGCCACGGGGGCAAAAATCGGTAAATAAATTTGACTATAATCGTCGTTCTTGCGGCTTCAGACTTCTCCGTGTCTTTATGAATTAGTCAATCTCTATATTTCTAGGCGAATATACCTCTATAGACGGTGGAGAGCAATACGTTTCATAGCGAAAGCCTAATCATCCCAAATTGCTTCATTGGTAGCGCCAAATTTCGGCTCAAAAGTGATCAGCCTGCAAAAGTCTTGAAAATTTGCACGACGCGTAAGCTTGGCATTTAAGAGTGAAACGTGACGGCATATAAAGTTCCCTCACCGCTTCTCCCGCTTCCCCGCAAGTGCTGCTTATGTAACCGTAATGTTTACCGCGAAACGCTGGCGGCGAACCCCATGCACGAAGACGAGCTTTCTGGTAGAAACGCGACCTCTTGCGTGGGCCACCGATGCGCGCAGGCGAGCGCCATCTGGATGGTGTTGATGCAATGAACCGAGCTGGGCGCCCTGCTCACTGAATGGCAGAAGCGCAGGAGAAATTGATTTTTGTTTGAGTTGCCACTTAACAGAATTGTGTTTTCTCGTGTATTCTAATAAGAGTCCGACGCTATAATGTCTCTAGGTTGTGTGTAAGTCGTACCGTAAGATTGTTCCGGCGCATTTTAGTCAGAGAAATTCAATTAGTTCTGTAACGCCGCTGCGCTATACGGACGGCCTGCGTGGTGGGGCATGCGTTGTTTGGAATGACTTTTTTGCTCTCCAGATGGTCGACGCTGGACGCTGGTCGCCGATCGCCCTGCTGGAATTGTGCCGTGATTGCGACTCGGTGTTCGTATTGTCTCTCGTTGAAATACACTTTTTCTAAACACGCCGATGCTGCATTTTCTGCGACGCGGGCCCGATTAACGCGCACGCTATATTCACGGTGGCGCTAAAATTTCCGCCACCTTTAGAAACCTTGCCATGCCGTGTAGGGCCTGCGGTGACATCGCACAGGTGCCTTTTACGTTCTGCTTAAAGAGCCTTGTCAGTAAAATTAAATGAGTTTCAGGGTTGAGCAGTGATATTGCCTTGCACATTTATTATATAATAGACTGAGAAGATTTAGCATAAAAGACATGTGCTGGGAGCGTTATGTTTCGTGACATTTGCTTGCTCGCTCCCATTCTCAAACGTCAAAGAAATAATTCAGCGCCGAACATAAGACCTTGTGAGAGCGACATTCGTGGTAGAATAGTGTGGCTGTATAGTCCGAATATGAAGTATGGCATGGCATCTAGGCTACACACCCGTACCTAAATGTATGCCGAGGCTCATGGCAGCGCCGAAGGGGACGGCGAAAATTTGCTTGGAGTGTGCATAACATCGCTATCGCAATAATAAAAGCAAAGCTGTGAATAAGTAGTCAAGATTGCCTGAGCTATCAACGAAGGTTAATTAGAATATTCCTTTGATAACACGTAATTTTCCTAACGTCGCCGTAAAAATGGCCCTAGTGATACATTTTACCAAGATTCAAGAGAGATGCTGCAGCACAACCAGAAATTACTTTTTCAAACAACCATTACAAGGGCTGAAAAATGATGGTACAAGAACGCTTTTATTCATTTTTATTCTTCATTGTGAAAAGTAAGCTTCAATCTTCACTCGTGCAACAATACATCTTTACTCCTTGCGTTGCAAAAAAAAAAATTACACGAATTTGGACATTCGATTGCTGCGCCAGATTTCCTCCTCGTTGGCGCAATATATAAAAAAAAATACCAGCACATCTCGCGCGCCAGCTTATGGTCATTCCAGCGTAAATCGCAAGAAAGAAGAAAAAATAGAATAGGAAAGAATCGGACTAAAAAAATGCCTCGCGGACAGAAACGAAAAAAATTTTTCCTCTTAACGGCAGCGCCCACTGCGCTATACGCTTCACACAGATCAGGCCATTTCTATGCAACACTCGCGTACGTTTCCGCTCTCAAAGCGAAAGAGAATAAGGCCTAGCCACGGTCAGCGTGGCGCGAGATATGGCCGAAGAAAGCCGTCGTACACGGGCCAAAGGCTTGTGACCTACTTTTCCGATTCCGACTCCCTCCCCATTCGTGTACGCCACTCTTTCACATATCTGTACGTGCGACACCCAGGCTGCTTGCGGAATGCGTCTTGCTTATATATATATATATATATATATATATATATATATATATATATATATATATATATATATATATATATATATATATATATATATATATATATATATAAGTATATATACGCCACTCCTTCGCGGACGTCTTTGCGACCAGCTGAGGAGACTGGCAACGAGCTTATTCCCAGATTCAGTCATGCTCGCGGTGATGACACCTTCTGGAACGATGAGCATGCCGACAAAGAGCCATTGAGGGGTCGTTGGCCCATCTCGGAACGCTTCGTGCTGCCGCAGGAAGCATAGGCAACTAGAGCACCGCAACTTTGTGCTAACGAAAAGAGACAAACTCCGCTATGTTGGAACTGAGAGCAGAATGCATTCAATGGGCGTATGCATAAATCACGCGAGTGTAAATGTCTCTTAGTGCATTGCGCAGGATACTGCGTAGCATAGACGCATTCTGATTATTGCATACGCATGTCGATGATAAAACGTTTTGCGCACTTTTTATAAGGGAACGGCGATGCAAGCCAAAGTGGGACTATTTGTGCCTATTTGTGGAAATTATGTGGATTGCGGTAATTAACTGCAGGTTACATGAAAAGAAATAAATGTAATGGGACAGCCAGGGCCTTATGACTCGTCTTAACGCGTCTGTGTCGATAAGAACAAAAGGGTGGCGTCACATGCAGGTTACGATAATCGATCAATAAAAGAAAGTGAAAGAATATAAATCGCAGCAACCACTGGCAGCGCCCACTCGCCGTCGTAGTCTGACGGCGTAATGACACCACATAAATTAGTCAAGCCGCGGCTGGATGCATCTGCCGAGCCAGATGTCCGGGTCTTCCACTTCGTCGACTCTGGTGCAGTGTATGTCCGGCCGCGATCCCAAGTGACTGGAGCAAAACCACTGCAACAACTGCTGCAGTCGTGGTTGCCGTGTAGAGGTACAGAAAAAAGATAAATGTAAGGACCCGCTCGTCCGGTATTTTTCTCGGCGGATGTTCCTCGGAAGAGGAACAGCTGACTGTGCATTGCAGCCCGTGCCGATCACAATGAAAAAAAAAAGAAACTGAACTACTACATAAATGGAATAATTTCATACGTGAGCATCAAAACTGGAAAGTTTTTGTGGTAACGCTCGTAATCCGAAATGAAGTCAATCGTTCTAAATTATGAGTACCGTTGGGAGGAGGAGCTGGTCGGTGAAGGAGGGTGACAAGTTCAAAACCGAATTTGAAGATTTTCGTGGCATAACACAATAAGAAGTAATACGGTGTATAGATTATAAATAGTTAAACGATGATGTTAAGAGTGGAAATATAGCAATAAACATTATTACTGGTGGACATGGTTTTCATCATGAACAGGAACAGCTAAAAAGCCTTACCTGAATGTAGCAGTTCTTTACTGAATAGGAAAATTCTTAGCGTCAGTTATTTGATCTAGGTGCGTGCAAGTGAATTCTATATTAAAATTAAAGAGAGAGCTCTTATTTTTTAAAGCATTAGCAGGCACATTTGGCGAGTGGATATTGTTACGATAAGAACACCGAGTTTATGCCTGAAAAGAATGAGCGCAGTGGACATTCAAGTTTAAATCAATAGACCACCTATTCTTCAAGGTCAGTTTGTCAATTTCTCAATTCTGATTTCACATTTTCCAATCTGTTTACACTTATCTAGCTATTTGTTTACCCACCTAAATATATTTGCACTAATCTAACTTATCTCTTTACACTGTTAACTAGAATGGTTGACAAGTAGCCCCACACATATTTTCTACTCTTGCTATAAAAGCTGTCATGGTTATGTTCGACGCAATATAATGCGTCTCATATTTCAGTTCACCAGTTCCTTAGGGGCAGTATATTTTCATTTAATAGACATGGAGTGCCACGGGATCTATTGATTCGTCTTAAGGAGAGAGTATTAGAAAACATTTATGTCGTTTTTCTTTCACTTTCAGTGAGTGCCAGCAATTTCTTTTTTTGAAACTTTAAACTCCCAATTGCAACCTTTGAATTTATATTCAACTCAATGCAACTTCATATGCCTGAGCCAGCAGGGTTTTGTGCACTAAAACCTGCTGCCTGCAGGTCAACGTGATCCCGGGAATCTATGTACGCTGTCCAACGAATGCTACAGGCAAGCGCAATATACAGAACAGCAAATATGGACATGAAGGTGTGGTATGGAATAACGTACACAATGCACATTTAAAAAAACTAAAGATACTTATATATCGCAAACTGTGTGTAACCGATACGTATGATCTCGTATTACCTCCCATACGTGTACGCATATCATACTAGATGTTATAAACGGTAGGCAGACTCGTTATGCCTTCAAATTCGCTAATCACCGTACTTTATAAAGTCTGCAGTGTAGCGGCATTCATTTAAAATATAGGGAGTATCATGTTTCAGTGATTGCATATGGTGAGTTGCAAGGAAACCCCGTGGTAAATGGTGAAAAAACGTCTTATCTGCATTATTCAAGCACGCGTCACTGCCCTGTGATTTTATGCAAATGTATCGAAATATGGACTCGTCTATACTCTTATGCTAACGCATTTTTTAGGCAAAGAGAAGCGGCTGCGATGCCACTCTGTTATCGGGCGCCAACAAAAATGAAGGACGCATCTTGATTAATAAATGACTCTAAGCATGGCAAAGTGTTCGTGCCTGATTTCTTCGTGTGCCCGGACGAACCCACGGGAAGCGAAACAAAAAAGAGCAGATGCCAAGGAAAGGGAGCCATTCTAGCAATTGACGTATATTGAAATCGATAATTCGGGAACTTGCTTAATGACACACCGTTTAATCTAACGGAAATTACAATGAGAGACGCCTTCGGAATTGTGCCTTTCCGCGGTGCCGGCTTGTATCTGCTGTTAATTTTTTTTTGGGGGGGGGGGCGAGGGGGAAGCAACGTGGACGTGTAAATTGAGAACGATGAAACAGAGCAAAAACAAAAAAATAAGGAGCCCAGGACACGTATACTAAAGTTCTCCTTCCTACCATCCATCAAGTTTCTTTCTCAGTCGGAGACAAGATAGAAGGTGCCCGTTTCCTCGGCTAATGGCGTTTGGCATGCTGTGGAACCAGGTTACACGAAACGCAATAAAATCAATGTTAGATATCATGTCCAACGAACTGCAAGAACGGCCTTGGTGTGCAGAAACGCAACAGCAAAGCGTTGGCGCAATTCAGACGCGACCATGCGTCATGTCACGATATTTTGTTTTCACCCCTCAGTTCATTCTTGCTGACTGACGATTAAGAACCACACATTTGCACGTGCGCTTGTTTAACTTTCTCCGTTGAGCGCGTTTCACCGTCTAACAAATGTTATCTCTGAGCGCAGAACGCGCCCGCATGTATCGGAAGTTTCTCGAATGATATCGATGGTTCTATCCACTGTCAGCTGTCACCGAACCTTGTGTTATCTGATTACGTGTATGCCCGACGCGAATTGTGTATAGCTGTCTGGAAGACATGCGGGCACCAGCGATTTTTCTGGAACATTCGATGATCCACGTATAAAAGGTGACGCGCTTACCCCGCAGGTAATATTTTCGACGATCGCCGACTGTGTTCGCCGCTATCGTTGTGGTTTGACTGTAACGTGCTTTCGTGGGCACAGGTTTGCCCAAATAAAAAGATGGTTTCGACATTCACAGTTTCGCGACGGTTGTCTTCGGGGTCACTACGACATGACAGTATGAACATTAGTTTGACCAAACATTACGTTGCTGTTGTGCTCCGTAAACAAATAGCAAATGCGCGAATCACTTGAAGTGGTGCCGAAGCTGGCGCACCTTAGAGGGTTAAATGAATTAAAACGAGACATCCGGCTAGAATGGTTCTTGTACTACACATTCAAATGGGAGATGTGTGTACGTGAGTGCACACAACAAACCCAAACGTCTTTGACACATACGTGATCTGTAGTGTTGAGACGCACCTAACAGCCGCCCCGATTATTTAATAGGAAGCCGAGTAATGCTTAGTCTAGCACTAGAGCAATAGCACACATCTGCACTTCCTTCACGTGAAACCATCAAATGTCCTATTGAGGGAAAAAGCCAGCCTCTGCCTTCTGGACAAGTGAAAAACGGTGCCTAAATTCCCATTGGCTGTGAAGCCACGGAACGACCGCGCTTCGACGGAGCCGAGCGCGTGAAAGGGTGATAGCACACCAGGTGTTGGGTGAGGGGAGAGGGAAGCGTCACGACGCCACGTCACCGTTGCTCTCGGAAGCCTGCGCTATCCACGCGTTCCTTGTCCGTACAAACTCTCGCCTGCGCTCTAACGGCGCTTCGGTAAGGCCAAAATAAAACGTGCCAGGCGTCTAAACGCGCTCGCTTGTCCGCTGGGGGTTCATAACTCGAAGGACCACTCAGCGGCTTTCAATTGGATATTGATGCTTTCGCATTCACAACTATAAAAGCTAAGGTGCTTATCAAATGTTCTTTTTTGAGTCGAAGCGTTCCATGCCCCTATTCAGAGGTTTGGCGTTCGTCGCCGTTTCCTTGTCAGATATATTTGTGGATATCGATGCAGACAACTTTGGCCACCAGCAATGGGCTGTCTGCTTGCCGGCCGAGTAGACAACTCGAGTTTCTCGCTGTGTCACCAAATTGACGGTTGCTACCAGCTGCTGTCTGGCCCATAGTAAAAACAACTTGACTCACTCGTTTGTGTGAGCTAGTGGACATGTGCCCAAACAGACAATTTCGGACCTATAGGTATGACCAAAGGGGTATGTGCCACGGAGTACATGCCCGTTCTTGGCTGATACCCCCCCCCCCCTCTCCGAGAACCGATGTATCACTGTGACCACGGGGCTGTATGAAGCATTTCATGTATTTTCAGAAGTGTCATACCTATGTGTGCATACGCACCTCTCACCGACATTTTCTTTCGAAGAGTGAAAGGGGAGAACGAAGCAAGGGCAGGGAAGTGTACTACGCGCAGTTTGCTACCCTGCACGTGTGGATGGGACAGCTTTCTCGGCCAAGCATCACGCATTGCCTTCTTACTCATGATGCGGATAGCAAACAGGCTACAGGTGTAGATGGCGTGCTAGCGTCATCTACTTCAGCTGCGGCCACGTTAACTCAAACAAACGTCACGTCATTTAGCTTCCAGCGTTGCGTTGCATCTGCCTGTCCTCCTTCTTTTATTGGCGTGAGAAACGACGCTGGGCATCTGCGTTTTGTTTTTGTTGACATAGCCGAGTAGCACACGTCGCAAAGCGTCACATCCGTTTGCATTCACTGCGCCAAATGCGACCACCGTGCCAAATCGCAGCTTAAAAAAAAAATGAAGCCGGCGGCTTAAGCCGGAATGAATATGTATGCCACGGCGCCGCTTTTATTGCACAAAATGCGATATCTCGAACTGACTAGAGGAAAGCAGGCCATTTGTGGCACGGATTCTCAGTTTTTCGGAAATGAAGCTCGGCTCACGTGGTCCTTCTCGTAGCCTGCATTTAAGGCCGGCAATTTGGCGAACGTTGCCGAAGTTTTTTTCGGGAAAGCAGGCCAGTCCGACGAGGCGTTTGCTTGTCATTCTTTTTGTACCTCGGGAACTGGGCCGAAATCAGGCGCACCTGGCCGCCATAGTTAATTTTAGCACAAAACGTAGCGAGCAATTCACTGATATTCTTCATATTAGTTTAGGTTCCGGCATCACGTAAATCGGGTACTTATTTTTTCTTGGTTTTTAAGCAGACCACGCAGTACATTAGCTTCCAAGCTTCTCCGAAACCAATTATTCCGGTCACGCCATATCGACTGAATTGCAAATGGGGGCATTTTCTTTACGAATCGTTGGCTCATTGCGCCCTTTGTCCACTATTAGGAAACGCTGGCTGGTATTAAAAATTAATCTGCCATACTCTCCTGTTGCATCATCAGTGTTCTTTTTTTCTTCTTTTTTTTCTAACTTGAAATGGGTATAATTTTTTACGCTTGCGCTAGTTAAGAATACGAACGAAGCGTTCTCCTCTTCTCATTCATCCCTTAGCGTTGGCTACTGAAAGGAGAATTGTTTCCTTGCCGGCGGTCACGTTGGATGTCATGCAAACACTACGTGATTACGAACAAGTTCAACAGCACTAGTAAATTTAGCACGGTGCGAAAGCACAGTATCCTGCTGCGAACGTTAATGTGCTTTTGCTAGTGCTTTGTGAGTGTGCAAGACATCAACAAGCCGCCATACGTTTGGTTAAGTCAAGAAACAAAAAAATTAAAAAAATGCGTGGAACAGGTGGCACAATATTACCCTTTTCAGGAAGAAATAAATTTATCACAGGAGGTTAATTAGTAGTGTTATGAATATAATTATGCCACTCTGCATACTATTTGTGCCGCTCTAACTCTCACCGGTAGGCGACGGAACGTGCTCTTGCTGCGAATTCGCCAGTAGCCACAGCTGATAGCCAAGGAAGGCAGGTGATTTCGTCATTGTGGTGCGCTCTAATTGTTCAGATGAAAGTGTATTGAGAAGTTTTATTGCGCAGTTATGCCGGGCACGAGCTGTTTTGGAAGCCATGAGCATTTCTGCTGGGCAGGGAATTTTTTCGTTATCGACGAGCAGGTTGTGTTTCCGTAAACGTCCGCAATAGCGTGACTTGACGCGATGGCTGCTGAGCTGTCGCACACAACCTAGTGTCTAGCACACACACTCATACACACACAATATATATATATATATATATACATTATATATATATATATATATATATATATATATATATATATATATATATATATATATATATATATATATATATATACATACATATATATATATATATATATATATATATATATATATATATATATATATATATATATATATATATATATATATATATGTAGCACATGTGTGTACGAAGGACATTCGCTGAACTGCTGAACACGAAAGCTTGCAAATGAACAACTGTTTGCGGTTATCTAGGGCACCAGAACAATGTCGGTAATAAATGCTACAGCGGCCACCCATTGTCCTAAACATTGAAAAAAAAATGATAGAACTGGCCAAGTAATTATTTCAAATATCTAACTGGTGCGTAAGCTGACTAAAAGTGAGGCATTCTCACTGACTGACGGGTAATATTTGAGCAGAAGTTTTCTAACCAGGCACTGCTGTCTCTACTCGGCAGCCGCAGCTGCCCTTAGCGCAACCATTGGCAACGGTTCTCTCTTTCATCCCGCTCTCTGCCTGCCAGCCACAATATCTGAAAGAAACGAACATTCGACGCTTTCGAATATTGTACTCTCGAGTCAAGTAGAGAAACTGTAGTTGATTAATATTCAAAATTACGTATATTAGAACATCCCTAGTTCTTACATTAATCAGTATTACAAATAAAATGTGGTGCCAGTTTCTAGTTGCCGATTACGTAAAGTGCAGTATTGCAGTTTTGTCACGAAGTACGTCAGCAGTTATATGAGTTGCGGGATATTAGAATTAGCCCCATAATGAAAGCCCGAGAATGTCGCCGGCGCTTTCACTCCCTTATTCACTAACTCTTTATTCGCTTGTGCATTCAGTCATGGCTTTCTTAATACATTTCGTCTTCTCTTTTATGACAATACATTGGTCCGCTACACTCACTTACTTAATGGCTCAGTACTCATAATTTCCTAATTCACTTGCTCATTACATACGTGTAGACATCAGAACTGAGTGCACATTGCCACTTCTAAAAATGCAGTGACGCAATCAACGCCTGACAAACTGCTGACGTCTTAATGCCTATCCCTGCAACATGTTTAGGGCCACGCTTTCGCTTAATTTAGAATAAATGTCCTTTGCACGAAGGGGGCCATACACACCACATTTAGCAACACTCTTCTCAGACAACTGCGTGTGTGAAGTGATTTTTAAAGAGAAATGGAAGAGATAAGTGCAGTGCCGTAACTGTCTCTCACAGCACGACACCTCAAAAGCACTGCACGGGGACTCTTACGCACTAGTGCACTGACGCTTTGGCTTCCGCTAGGTTTGAGCCTCATTAAGGCATTCACGGTATGCTATACAGCAACGGAACGCGCTATGTGGCCACCATAGGCGACAGCGGTCGTTCCCTCTAGAAACGACTCGCTTCATCTCGTTTCTTTTCCCACCACGCGCACGGTGGGGTGTGTTACTGTAATGTCGAACTCGAACAAATTTGACTGCCGATGGCGCCACCAAGTGTGCGACAGCTTTCACGAGCATTAAACCTATTGGCGCACCTCAGCGCTTCATTAAGGTTTACTTATGCAACGTTCTGTAGGTTATGTAACGTTATGTATGTATTAAAGGACAACATGGCCACAATTAGTACATGACAGGGGTAGTTGGAGAAGTATGGAAGATGCCTTTGCCCTGCAGTGGGCGTAACCAGGCTGATGATGATGATGATGATGTAACGTGGCACCTCCACGCGATATCTCAATCAGCTTTAACTCGTTATCATCCATGCTGCAATCATAACGTGGGACGTATAATATTCGGGAAACACCTTTCTGCAATTATCGTTTTCTCGTGGCTGAGAAGCGTGGTCCGAAAAAGACATCGTGCCTCGTGGCGTTAAGTTTTGTGGCTGTAGCTGTTCCATCCATCCGTGAATCCCTCTCTAAGTGAACTGCAACTGCAAGCCACCGACCTTGCCGCGACAGTCCAGGCGCACGGAACCATATATGAACTCCGAGATTCGCGTGTACGAAATAGGGCCCCAACTACATCGGCCTTATGCATAGAAGTAGACGCGCACAACCACTCCACCTACGGAAGCAAGCAAAACGGCAACGTTAAGTCCCTGAAGCTGCCCTGTTTTTCACGGTCATCAGAAACTACCGAATCTAACTGAAGACGGAGTTGGTGTAGAGGCAAGACAGTTATGCTTAGTTGCATCTATGATTTCTTTAAAATACCTGTGACCGGTAAGCGAGACTAACTTTATTAATGTGGCACAGCCGTGTTGCAATATGACGCGGGTTAAATTGAAGTAGTGATTTTTGGTACGTTGGTCTAAGTTCATGACATGAATGTAGCGCAAAACTCCGCAGTGCAAATAGGAGGTTGGAGAAAAAAAATAAGAGTACACTTTGTTAACGCCCTTCGATGACGTTACGCCACATTCAGTCGCGAAAACTGAATGGGTTCCTTCATCTCGTGAAGCATGGGTGCTCGGAAGACCGGGAAGAACCGGCTTCTCGTTAACTTCACTCAATTGCCCGTGGCCTTCTCCTAAATCCACAAGGACCACCAATGAGTTTGCGGTAAGTTGCATAAATATAAAGGTTTAGGTCTTTAGAACGACAAACGTGTTTCGGTAACGCTCGTGAAAAAAGACTAAAATAGAGTGGTTTTACGCACCAAAACCCACGAGCTACGTATGAGTAATACCGTGTAGTGAGGGACTCCAGAATAATTCTAACCATCTGTTCTTTAAGACGAAAGCCTTAGATCTCTGTTTCGAAGTTGCGTTGTGAGGTACAGAAAATCGGAGCGCTTGTGCCACTGCTCGCGCGTTCGTCGTTGTCTTCTCTCACATCGACGCCACATCAATGCCGCTATAATCAGGCCAGAAAAGCCACGATTACCTATTATAGAGTTAATTAAGACACTCGAACCCACGAACCCATGAATTTGGTGTTATTTATGGCGAAGTTGATTAATACACAATTAAGGTGGCTTTAATTAAGACACTCGAACACACGACATATAGTGGGAGAAGAAAACTGAAAGTAACGAACAACGCATTCGAGTGACTATGTAAAATAATTTCATGGATGCCTCCTGAGCGTGCACGCTGCCACCTTCGCCATCTTTGGCGTATGCAAAAGTGAATGTCACTTCCTTCATTTGTTTAGTGTGCACAAAATTCAAAGCACCTGAGCATTATTGCAATCTTCCCCCATCGGAATGCGGCCGTGGTGGCGGTAATCGAACCCACCACATCGTGCATGGTGGCTCACACACCACGGCCGCTGAGCTTTCATGGCGGGTAAGTAAATCTCGCGCATGCCGTTTTATTGGAGCGCCACTCAGGCGTCTGACAGATATTACGTGCCAACGGCTTGGAACAGTAGGCTCACATAGATGCCTCAGCAGGTCTCTCGGATTCCGTTCACCCGGTGCCCTTTTTATTAGCTCCAAAATGTAACTTTAGTGACACATGTCGTGTTCCGCTCCAATCGAAATGTGCCTTAGCGGAAGATGCATTTCCCCTAGTGTCGGGATATTTGCCAGGGGATATTTGAGACATTTAGGACCACTCCTACTGGAAGCAAAGGATAGGTTAGCAGCGCAAATGCACATAGATATGCCACACCGCAAAGCTCCAGAGTCACCGAAGAAACGCCACTGTCAATTTGTGTCCCAACGCGCCAAGGATGGCACAGACATCCCCTTTCGCTGTCAGTTGTGCCTGTCGCTCCGTTGACCTGGCGCCAAACAGATGCGTCCTATTTCCCTTTCCGAAGGCAAGCTTACAGCGGCAAATGAGATCTGTGACTTCAGCTCCCCCTCTTTCTTTCTCTTTCTCCCTCTCTTTCTCCCTCGCAGATTCTGGAGGAAGGAGCTAGCCCGTTGCCGGTGATGCCGGAAATGAGCATTAGGACAGTGCTGTTCATGCCAAGCGAGACTGAGCGCCAGGATTAGTTTGACGCGCACTATTTGCCTCCGTTGACTTCTTGTCCGACGAAGGCACAACAGTTCACGCGTGCGTAACTTTGCTCGCTTGAGAGTAACGCAATAACGTGAAGTAAACTCCTCACTGCAACTCCCCGACTCTGCAGAAAGAACAGAAAGCAAAGAACGCACTCGTACACCATTCTTCCAACGCTGCCCCCCTTCCCGCCCACACACATACGCGAATAAAGACTCTGGAAGCGCTACGCCATAGATATGGGGTAAGGAGTCTGGGCCAAGCAAAGAGCTAAGATATTCCTCACTAGCCAATCATCGAGTTCTAATGTCTGCACTGTCAGCCAAGTAAAAAAAATAAATTGCAGCAGACTTAGTTTCGTGAACACTGTAGATGGTAATGCGATTAGCATTCAAGCGATCCAGCATCGCACCGTGTTGGTGCTCGTTTATATTATTTCAGTAGCGGTCATTCTAAGAGCGTCGTTGTTTCGGCTGCATGCGACATACATTGTGCGCACTCAGCCAAATGAATGCTTGGATTTTACGTCCCAAAATAACGATATGATTAGCAGAAACACCGTAGCGAGGGACTCCGAATTAACTTTGACCAGCTGGGGTTCATCCACGAGCACCCAATGCACACTACACACTGACGGGAGAGACAGAGAGAAGGGAAGACGGAAAGGCAGGGAGGTTAACCAGACTGAGTCCAGTTTGCTACCCTACACGTGGGGAGGGGAATGGGGAGTGAAAGAGGAAGAGAGAGAATTAAGTGTAGGATGTCTATAGTCGGGCACTGAAGTCTGTTGCCTTCAGGTAGCGAAAAAGCGCTCGAACTGCTTTCTGGGCCAATGAACTGTGAGGCCAGGCTCCCAAGATCTTCGCTTCCGCAAATGGCCTGTCATCCAGTCTATTTAAGGCACACTGGAGAGTCTCACGTTGATTATCGAAGTGAGAACAGTGGCACAGAACGTGACTGATGGTCTCTTCACACTTGCACTTAGCGCACAATGGTGAATCCGCCATTCCAATACGGTCGCTGTAGGAGTTCGTGAATGCTACTCCTACCCACAGCCGACACAGCAGTGTTGCGTCACATCGTGGAAGGTTCGCTGGTAATGTAGGTTTCAGTGATGGGTCGAGGCTGTGTAAACGACACTTAGAGTTCTGTGGTGTATGCCAGCAACCTAACGTGATTGCACGAGCAAGACATCGAAGCTCTCTTGCAGCGTCAACTCTGGATAAAGGTATAAGGAGTGTCGGTGAGCCAGCCTGGGCATGGCGGGCAGCGTCATCGGCGAGGTGATTACCAACGATGCCACAGTGTCCTGGCAGCCACTGAAATATGATATCATGTCCTCTTTCAGATGCGCAATGGCAGGTTTCGTTGATTTGTGACGTTGATTTGCGACACTGACGATTTCGCATTTCGCCCCCATCAAAATGTGGCGGAGACGGCCGGGATTCGATCCCGTGCCCTCGGGCTTAGGAGCGCAACGCCAAAGCCCCATCACCACCACGGCGGGTCATCAGACAGTTTTAGCAGAGCGTTTGCTTGCGCTCCGCTCCGCACACGTTTCACGCGCACCGGTGGCTGCATAGAATGCATTGATTTCGCTTATCTAACTAGCGCGTCTCCCAGAGACGTCACTGACGGGCTCTAAGCTTGGCGGTAAAACGATTACGAAAGCATCTACACGCCCCCCTGACGCACCGCTAAATCAGGTTCCTAGCGGAACGTGGTCAGCATCCCACGTTCCGCTGCCGCTATGTGTGCTGTGCGCACGCGCGTCAGCGTTCCCGGTAGCGTTTTGTTGAGCGCCTGCGTGCCAATTGTTGTGATAGGCCGGTCTGAGTGGAGCGGACCGTAAACGCTCTGCTAAAACTCTCTATTATCTCCGCTATCGGCCAACAGTGCTATGGTAGTCGCTTGCCAATGTCACCCGTAAACATGGCTGCGGGACGACATAGGGCGTTCTTCTGGTGCCAGAAGTCGGTCACCAGAAGAACGCGCCCGAGAAGTCGGCAGAACGCTTACTATTGGAACATCAACTTCTATTAGTGATATTGTCAATATTTTGCACGACTGTATGACGACGGCACCGAGACAGCGATGGAATGGCGAAGAAAGCATGAAGTCGGTGGAACGAAAGAGTAGGTGTGGCGGACGAGGGCGTGACGTCAGTGAGAGGGCAATTGAGAAATGATAAAGGCGGTATAACGGCGACAGCGCGGCGATGACGGTATGAAGAAATGGGGATAATGGCGAGTGTATGATGACGATGGTCTGACGAAAACGGTACGGGGCTGCTGAGCACGAGGTCGCGGGATCGAATATTGGCCACAGTGGCCGCATTTCGATGGGGGCGAAATGTGAAAACACTTGTGTACTTAGATTTAGGTGCACGTTAAGGAACCCCAGGTGGTCTAAATTTCCAGATTCGTCCACTACGGCGTGCCTCATAATTAAAAAGTGGGTTTTGCACGTAAAAATTTATAATAAAAAAACATAGTACGACAAAGGTACATGGGATGACGTTGAGGCGAAGAGCATGACGCCATCACGATTCTGAGCTTATACCTAGTGGCTCAAGCTAATAAATATTTTCTTACACTATATCGGGGTAGAAGGTATGACGATTACGACAGGACGAGAGTAGCATGACCGAGTAGGAATGACGACAATGAAAAAAAGAAACACGATAACATCACAACCACAGACACATACCTAGTGATCCATGGTAGTAGAGAACTTAGGTTACTGGGTCGGCATAAGCGGCAATTTAGATGGATGGACAGACAGATCGGCTCAAAGCGGCTGAAGTCGACAAAGATTGCGAATCGCATTGAGAAATGCGCAGGGTTGGTCGCATGGCAAAGCACTGAAAACGGCAGCAAGGTTTAGCCTAGTGCTCGAACTTGTCGCATGGGGTTCTAAATAAACGCGTTTGCGACACGTTGGTTTGGCGCATTACGCGAAGCGAGTATGCTTCTTACCAGAAAGAACAACGCCCTTACTGTTACCAGGCGTCTCACAATGCTGGCACGATTAGGAACGTGTCCAATGGCTCTTCAGGTTTCGCATCAATGAATGATGCACATGATGGCACCAGCCGGAAAGCGTCGGCATTACTTAGCAACCAGTGAAAATTTATAGAATGTTAACTTCACCTTTGCTATCCGTTCCGTGCAGTTCACACCAATGCATAGACACAGCAGCTCTGCAGGAACTGCAGTGTGCTTGTAGTATGCC